>NC_063255.1:18695285-18995285 GCF_020740725.1 Corvus hawaiiensis | reverse complement strand
CAAACAACAGTAATAAATGAGTATTGCAGGAGCTCCCAGTGAATGTAGACAGCTTTAACTGAAACAAGGGAGAATGTCTCTGTTTTAAAGAATCGTAAAATCAATTCGGTTGGGAAAGACCTCTGAGGTCATTGAGTCCAACCCATGACTGAACACCACCATGTCAACCAGACCATAGCACCCAGTGCCATGTCCAGGCTTTCCATAAACAACCTCCAGGGACAGTGACTCCAGCACCTCCCTGGGCAGTCCTTTTCAATGTCTAATCACCATTTCTGTGAAGAAATTCCTCCTCATGTCCAACCTAAACCTCCCCTGGCACAGCTTCAGACTGTGTCCTCTCACCCAGTGACTGATATGCCTGGGAGAAGAGACCAGCCCTTACCTGCCTGCAACCTTCTGTCAAGGAGTTGTAGAGTTACAAGGTCACTAAGGCTCACCTCTTCTCCAGGTTAAACAACCTCAGCTCCCTCAGGTGCTCCTTGTAGGATTTGTGCTCCAGATCCTTCATCAGCTCTCGGCCTTCTCTGGACACTCTCCAGCCCCCCAATGTCCTTCCTGAATTGAGGCGCCCAGAACTGGACACAGCACTCAAGGTGTGGCCTCACCAGTGCCCAATACAGGGGATGAATTTCTTCCTTGGTCCTGCTGGCCACACTATTGCTGATACAGGCCAGGTGCCTTTGGACTTCTTGGCAACCTGGGCACATCTGGGCTCATGTTCAGCAGCTGTTGACCAGCACCCCCAGGTCCTTTTCCTCTGGGAAACTCTCCAGCCATTCTGCCCCAGACTGGAGCTAAAGGGGGTTGTTGTGGCCAAAGTGCCAGACCCAACACTTGGCCTTGTTAACCCTAAACCTATTGGCCTCAGCCCATCAATCCAGCCTGTTCAGGTCTCTGCAGAGCCTTCCTGCTCTCGACCATTTCAAAATTCCTGCCCAACTTGGAGCTATCCATAAAATTTACTAAGGACTTGATCCTCTCATCCAGATCATCAATAAAGATATTGAGCCTTGAATAAAGGTTTGACTATTACAATACGCAGAGCAAAGTTTGCTTGAAAAACAAAGATCGGTCCTATCAGTCGTCTGAGCAAACCATACTGCTCCAAGATCTAGCTCCAACTTTGAGCATGAGGTGATCCAGAAAAGAGGCTTTACAACACTATGACAAAGGCATCCAGCAGCACAACTGGAAAAACAAGAATTTACCCTAAGAACAAATCATGGCATCTGCCCTCTGGGGTAAACAACCAGTGAAGGCAGCTGAGAGGACTTGGTCAATAGCACGACCTGGGCTGTGGTTTGGGCTTGCACTCAATTATTTTAAATTAAATGCAAATGTGTTAGGGAAAAAAAAAAAAAAAAAGGAAAAAATACTAAGAAATGGGTACCTTCCAGTCCCACAGAAACCCACCTGCTGCATAGTTCCCAGCATGTGGCACTGTATGTCCTCTATAGAGATAGCTCTTCCTTTTCCAGCAGCAGTGACTCAATGTTTCACTACCACAGCTGCTTTTTGGCTCAGCTGCTGCTGCTGGTTGTACTTCAATTTCTCTTTTCATTTTAGATTGCAGTGGCCCCTTTCCCATTATACTGAGTAATATATGAGTCTGAATGATGTGTGTAATGGGAAACTGATGTTATGTGTGTACTTTATTGACACAACTGACAAGAAAAGCCTTAGCCTACATCTCTAAGTAGTGTAATTTATTGTTCACTATCCCCTACTCACCCACATATAATAGTAAATGAGAGAAAAAGAAAGCAGAATTGTAATATTACTCTTTCCCCAAATACTTAGAAATAAACAAACAAGCAAACCGAAATAATTAAACCTGAAATAAGTGTTTCCTGTCTCTTGCACTGTATGACTAGAGTAATGTCTAAAATTTTCCACCCAAACAGGGAAGTGGATGAAGCCCCACTTCTCATTACATGATTATACCTCAAAATGATTTTCTCTTCAAGGATAAATGTCAGCTGGAGTTTTGTTCCTCTGTTCCACAAACACTGTATTTGTCCATAGAATATAGTTTTAAAACAGAATGAAATTTTATTAAATACAATAAATTGAAGGAAATGCAGTGGTAGAGACACTGACAGCATTGTCAGATGATCATTAACATGGTTAAAACAAATAGATCAAGCTGTAATAATCAACGGTATGACATGGTGTGACTTTTGAGACCTGGTAAATTGTTTGTTCATTGTTGTTGATCTCCTCATGACACACTGGGGTGGAAATCTCACTTTAACAAGCACCAGACAACATCAGGATGGAGACTGGTGTCCTGTGAGTAAAATCCTATGTCTCTATCTTGCAATGATTCATTAATTGCTTCCCAGTTGCTGTGTGTCCAACAGCCATTGTTGGCATGCAGGTAAGCTACCTCTTCAATGAGTCTGCATTGTGAGAAAAGTTTCTGGTAGGGCTAAATCAGATCATCAGTTGCTGTGGCAGGTAAATATAAACTGCATCAATGCAGCAACTTCCTACAGAAATAATCTACAAAGCTCTGAGATTCCAAATTAAAGATAATCTCCAAGGTGTGATATGTGTGTATGCATATACATAAGCAAATCAGAATATTTTTTGTATTTTTGCCTTTCAAGTCATTTTTATTATTTTATGTCTCCTTTGGGAATTTAGAAAACTGTTTGATTATGACTATTCTGCTTTGTTTCCCCTGTCACCCATGGGCTTTTCCACCTTTATATATGATTATTAGATTCATTGAGTTTACAACCACAAAGGACCTTGTGGATAAGTAATTTGACCTGCATGAGTCACAGCATAGGCTTTCACTGTTCTTACACCTAATCCTAAAACCTGTCATTGAACTAGAACACACATTGGTGGAAGGCACTTAATTTTGATAAAGATTTTAAGATTTCAGCAGTGAAGAATCCATTCATTATAAGGGGTGAGTAGAGACGCTGTGCAAAGATGGCTGGGGATTTGCATTTAAAATAGGAGTAAAATCTCTTTTTTACAGTTGAAAGATTGAATTTGCTCTCCTTCTTTGGCATAATAACATTCAAACTGAATTTTCTATGTTCTTTGATTAGTAAAAAGAGTCCATAACTTCTGCATAAAAAAACAGAAAGAATACTTCCTTTGTGAAATTATTCTGCTTTCCTCAGGTTTCTTTGGGCTTCTTTTAAAATGCAGCTAGTTAGAAGACCAGAATATTTCACACATTTCCCCATTTCAAGATGCTCTTTCCAGAATGAAACTACGAAAATATGGTACTATTCTTTCCTCCTCCAGTTCCTTCACACTCACACATTTTCTCACATTGCTGGAAAGCCATTAGAAAAGATAAGAACAAATGTAGGTTGTTGAAACCCTTACTTTATAAACATCCTCCAAATGCTTTAATAGTCTGTATTAAAGAGCATAAAACCACACAATGAAAATTTTAAAGAAAGAAGGTCTTGCCATTTTCGAATTAAAAAAGAATAATCTGTGCTATTTACAATATATGTTGCTCAGGATTTGTCTGGACAATATTTACAGCAGAAACTAAATTTGGAGAATTTAAGTATTGGAGTTCTTTCCTTAATTTATACAAATGAATCTGGAATGTCACCAGAGAACTATAGTTTTTAATGTTCCCAGTGATGCTTCCTTTCCAATGAAAGAGAGATGTAGTGAACAAAGGACTGTCCTTGACCATTCTCCTGTTTGCCAGGATCCCACAGTAATAGCATTTCTGTAGATGACACGAAAAACTCATTGGCATGACACAGGATATAAGCCCTCATGAGTCTCCTGCCTTCAAAATTCAGCCAATTAGGAATTTCAAGATGAAAAATGGATAAACTTTTCCTTGTCATAGAGAGCTTCCATTGTAGTAAAAGAACCATGGACATTTGCTGTGTCTTGGAAATGGTAAAAGGCATCTTAAAGCTTCTTGGAGATATCACATTCAAATCCATTCAATGGAAAACAGAAGTATGACATCCTGGGGTCAAAGATCCTAATTTATTTAAAAATAGTGACGAAAATAGTAAGAGTTCTAAGTCTAGCAAAGCAACTGTACAAACTCTTAAGTGCCTTCCTTTCACTGGCACTTATCCAGCACATTCCTGCAGCCATGGCATGGGCCATCTCATCAGGAGGAATGATTGGAAGGGGAGGGGGGATCTGGGGCAGGTGTTGGAGAAGACAGATCAGAAATTATTTGCTCCAGGAGTTCTGATCCACAGCAACAGAGAGGTGTGAGTGTGTGGCACAGGATTCAGGCTGATGAAAGTGAGAGCTCAGGAAAAGAACATGAAAGAAGAGGAACTACAACTGCTGAGACACTGTGGTGACTCCACAACTTTAGTTATTTTGGAAATCAAATAGCCTGTGATCATGTATTTTCTTTGTGTTGTCAAGAGGTAGGTATAATCAAGTTGGTTAGATAACCTTCATCTGACGTTTCTTATATTTGATTAATTTTTTTTTTTATTTTTATTTTTTTTTTTTGTGAAAATAGAGATATGGAGACATATACATTTAGGATAAAAAAATCATTCACAGGATATAAGGAGTTACAGATATATAGAAAGATACTGAGCATAGGGTGGTTTCCATTCAAATTGCTTTAAGGAATAAATGGTTGTAGTGGAGCTAAGGTAGATATGGGTGAAACAAGAAAACACCACAAGGACACTCTAGTGATCACAAATCAGTTCCACTAGAAACTAAATAATGTAAAAAGAAGATGGTTTTGCTTATAATTTTCATTTCATTCTTAACACTCATGGTTTTCCAATTTCAGTTTCCCTCACTCTAACTTTTCCACACTGCCTACTTATCTTTTAAAGATATTGTTATTCTTACTATTAAAATAGAAGCACTTCTTAGTATTGAATTATTTGATGCTATTTCATTTTATTTCTCTTAGGTGCCACAAAGAATAAAATGTAGAGATGTGAAATGATCTTGAAAACATTGGGCATGGCACAGAGAAGAATTTAACCTTGTGACAATGTAACATGACCCATTTCACTTACAGGTAAATGCTTCCTAAAAACTTGCTGCACTGTGTTCACTTAGAAATTCAAAATTACTGGACATATCATTTTCAGATGTAATTTAATTAATATGTCCTTGTATATCGAGAAAGCATTGCTCTGCCTGAAAGCTCAATAGTCCATTGAAGTTCACCTACACAAGACAACATTTTCTGGACAGAAAACTAGTGGTTTGTTTTGGTTTTTGTTTTTCTCTTGACAAGAAAATGCTTTCAAGTGCATTGTTTAAATACTTAAGTATTTTTAATACTTTTAAAATGAAATTTAAACCAATTTTAAAGTAACTCTGAGGCAGAAATTCAAATTCTAAAAAGTCTAACAATTACAAAACTTTTGGAAATGTTAGTATTATCTGTTTAGTTTCCTTTTTAATGATTTGTCTGGGGGAAAAAAAAATCTTTTAATGCTTCACATTCTGTCAGGTTTTACCCTCTGGAAGGTGTCAGAGCACCTGATACTGATGAATCTGTGTGTCACCTGAGCAGCAGAACAAGGAAGTTATGTGGTATAAGCTACAGCTCCTAGTGAGTGCAGTGGTAGACCATGGAACACGGATTTTCAAGTGTGCCTATGCCGAAAGGAAGCATGGCTGCTCATGGCTTGGATGGGTACACACTCTGGGTAACGTGTACCGAAAAACTCCTTGTGACTGGCATTGCATTCATCTGGAGCTGGTCACAGTGGCATTCCACAGGGCTCAGTGCTGGGCCAGCCCTGTTTATCATAATTATCAGTGATCTGGGTGAGGGTATGAAGAGCACCCTCAGTCAGTTTGAGGATGACACCAAGCTGGGTGGGAGTGTGGATCTCCTGGAGGGCAGGAAGGCTCTGCAGAGGGATCAGGACAGGCCAGATCCATGGGCTGAGGCCAAGTGTGTGAGGTTCAACAAGGCCAAGCGCTGGGTCCTGCCCTTGGGTCACAACAACCTCCTGCAGCTCCAGGCTGTGATAGAGTGGCTGGAAAGCTGCTGAGTGGGAAAGGAGCTGAAGGTGATGGTTGAGAACAGCTGAACATGAGCCCAGGTGTGCTCAGGTGGCCAAGAAGCCCAAGGCACCGGGCTTGTGTCAGCAATGCTGTGGCCAGCAGGACCAGGGCAGTGACCATCCCCCTGTGCTGGGCACTGGTGAGGCACCTCCAGTCCTGGGGGCAGGTCTGGACCCTTCACAACAAGAAAAGCATTGAGGGGCTGTAGCATGTCCAGAGAAGGGGAATGAAGCTTGTGAGGGGTCTGCAGCACAAGTCCTGTGAGGGGTGTCTGAGGGAGCTGGGGGTGTATAGCCTGGAGAAAAAGATCATGGGGGACCTTCTCTCTCTCCCAACAGCTGCCTAAAAGGAAGGTGTGTCCAAGCGGGGGTGGTCTCTTTTCCAACTAACAAGTAACAGAATGAGAGGAAATGACCACAAGTTTCACAAAGGGTGGTTTAGATTGGATATTAGGAAAAGGTATTTCAATGAAAGAGTGGTCAAGCATTGGAATAGGCTGCCAGGACAGTTCTGGAATCATCATCCCTGGAAATGTTCGGAGAACATGTGGATGTGGCATTTGAGATACGGTTTAGTGGTGAACATGACAGATCTTAAAGGTCTTTTCCATCCTAAATAAATCTATGATTCTGTGGCTTTATGTAATTCTAGGTTTGAACCCAATAAAATTCATTGAATATTTACTACTCAAACTTACCTGTAGTGTTTAAGGTAACTTCATTACTTTGAGAGGATTAAAAGTATGATGTTTTATTTATCATGATTATATTCCTACCCCTTTTTTTGTCTTTAGTATTTTTCAGCTTTGGTAATTCAACAAGATAAACCCAGTTTCATTTCTGACATTTATTGAGGAAGTAAATGAAAACTAATCTCTCCTCTCCTCTCCTCTCCTCTTCTCTCCTCTCCCCTCCCTCCCCTCCCTCCCCCCAAAAAAAAAAAAAGAAAAAACCAAAAAACACACAACCCAGAACCCCCTCAAAGCCCAAAACAAACCAACAAACCAATCCCTCCCAAAAAGCTCTTAGTATCAGCCTACAAGTGGGTGTGGAACTTCTTGTGGCTTGGTGGCTGTCTCTTTGTGGTAAGTGGTGTAGCCGCTTTTCCTTACTTCCATCCAGCTGACACATCTGTTGCACGCCCATTAATTTCTTTGAACCCAAAGGTATATCTGCTGCTTCCATACCTATTTTGTGTCCTGGTAAACCAAATGAGGACTTTGTGCCACTGCTTATTCTATTCAAAGGACTTTCTGCCACAAGAACTTTTAAATGGCGCCCTTACCCAGGAGAAGTAGGTGAGAAAACGTGACATGATCTTGCATGTGTTGTTCAGTGTTTTCATCCAAGGAAAAGCAATATTGCAGAGGTGACCAAGACCTTTTCTGACATCAGAGTAGTGCAGTGAGACCTCTGTGACAAGTTTTTTTGACACCAGTTACTACATCTATCCTTATAAGTGAAAAACTCCCGGGATTCTTCTCAGGGACTGAAAGCAGCAGAATGAGCCTGACCAGGAATGGCTTAACTTCCTTATCCTCTGAAACAAAGTAATTGCATGTGAACTACTCATTAGAAGTCATGTCTGGCTTAAGCTAACTCCTTATCCATGTCTGAGAATTGATTCAAGGAGTTCTAGATGGCTTAGGTCAAAAATATGTCACAGACAGGTCTAAGTATATAATGTTGTAGCTGATAAGGTTCCTGCGTCCAGATATATTCCCTGGCACTAAACAAGTTCGATTTATTTGTAGAGATATTGCTACAGGATCCTTCATAAAAATATGAATTTACTATTATAGAGTGGTACACAAAGGCCTCATGCTGCCATATGTCTTTCACCTTAGATGCTTCTGAAGATACTTAGTGAGCAAGAATAAAAAATGGTTCCTAAAGTAAAATTCCTATTAAGGAAAAAAATTCCTGCATATTCTGTAGATACATTTGAGAATATAATTTAATCCACTGAAGTTGAGGATAAACACATTGCCCCAATGCAGTCACCTCTCAGGTAAAACATGTGCAGCTGCTGAAAGAAATAAAAGAAAGGCTCTCTAGCCCACATTCAGACCAGACTTGTTCCTGTCTTGTATTAATGTCGTCTCAGCTCCAGGTAGTGTCAGTGCCAGTTATATTCCCTTCAATGAGCCACAAAAAGCACCTACAGCATTTTGTGCACTCAACCTGGAGGCAATCTGCTAACATTCAAGTGCTCATTGAATGGAAAATGATGCAACAGTTGGCTAGCTGGAAACATTGTACTATGCAATAAACAACGTGCTTTTCTGTTGTCTCCTCTCTGACCATCACAGACAGGCAACCCTCAAGATATCCCTTGTGTGGGACACTAGAGGGTTGAAAGGCAGGTAAGGTAACTGAGAGTAAAAAAATGCTAAGGATGAACACAGCCAGTTGAATAGGTCTTCCTTGTGTTTTAATGTGCTTGATGTGCCCAGAGACTCTGACTCTGCTCAGAAGAAAAGTGACTATTTCTTTTTTATCCCCTTTTTTATGAAATCGCCAGCATATTGGGGGTGTTTCTTTTAAGAAATTTATTAATGGATTGAGAAATATATACTATACAGTTTTGGGGGTTTTTTCCTCAGAAAAGAAAACAGCAAAACAAAATTTGCTTAATTTTGCTCTAGATTATTATTTTATTGTTTTTCTTTTTCATGTTCTTGTACAAGTGTCTTGGTTTGAAAGACAGGTGTCTGCTAAGGAAGGCAGGAGACTCCCTTGGAATGGCAGATGCGACCCCCCCTTCCCTCCGAGTTATAATTTTGAAATCAAGGGGCTTTTAGGCTTTTAGGGAAATAGGAATAACAGTTCTTTACTATTATATATCTCTATGTGTATAACCAGTCAAACAAACAACAATAACTATGGCAGTAACAGCAAACAGAAGCACAAACCCAGTCCCAGCCTTCTCGGCTGTCAGGCCATTTCCCCTCGGGTGCAGTTCCGCTCGCAGCCGGCAGGGGCGCTGGCGGCTCCCGGTGAGCAGGGCAGGTGCGATGGTTCCCCCGCGGCTGCAGGGGGCGCTCCGGAGCGAGCTCGGGGAGCACGCGGCACCGGTGCCCTGGGATCCCGAGAAGGGATGGAACAAAGGCTTCACAAACCCCTGGGCAGCTGATCCCGGTGTCCGGCCGGACCCTCAGAAACGGCAGGCTGGAACAGCAGGGACGAGCACAAATCCCAGGTGGCAGACGCGATGTATCCAAACTGCGGAGCTGCGGTGGGAACCTCCCGGAGGTCTGGGCAGGCAGAGTGAGCACGGCTACAACGTAGCGAAGGCTCGAAGCAACGGTGGGGGCAGGACAGCCATGGCCCGGCTTCCAGCGGGACAGGGAAGGCGGGCTTGGGACCCCAGGGTTTCTCTGGCAGAAGGAAAAGCAGCCAACGAAACAGCCTCCCTCTCTGTCCGAACGCCCAGGTGAAACAAAAGAGTAGCCAGATGCACCCCTCTGTCAGTGGCTAGGTCTTTTGTTTTTCTCAAGTACCCAGCAATAACGTATGGGGAAAATTCCTTTAACAGAAAAAAAAAACCAAAACAGGAGAGCTCCTAAAACCCCAACCTAAAACAAAGACCTTTCCCCAGAAAATTCCTCCTTATCCTGTCTGTTTATCCTAAAACAAAACATCAGTTTCAAAGTCAATCAACCAAATAGTCAACCACTTAAAAATAAAATATGGTATTTTGCTTTTTTTTTTTTTTTAAGAGAATATACGCTTTCAATATCAAGAGGATTCCTATTACTCAGTGAGAGTCATGTCAGTCATTGGTCTTACCATTTCCCTATGGTGCCACATTCAGTGTGAAAAAAACCTGACACTTGCCACTTATTTAAAAAGAGTTATGCCAACAATGTTATCTTCTGGTAAGCTATACTTTTGCAGATATTAATTATCTTGATTTAGCAAGTCCAATCATCAAGTACAGTTATGAGTCCTATCATAATGAAGTAAAAAAAAAAAAAGTCACAGCTATTGCAGAATGTGGCTGAAAAATGAGATAGCACCAAAAAACACTGCCATCAGGTTGAGGGAAAAGATCCTGCCCCTCTACTCAGCCCGGGTGAGGCACGTCTGGAGTGCTGTGTCCACTTCTGGGCTCCTCAGGACAGAAGGGACATGGAGCTCCTGAAGCAGGTCCAGAGGGCTACAAAGGTGATTTAGAGACTGGAGCATATCACTGAAGAGGAAAGGCTGAAGGAGATGGATCTCTTCAGCCTTGGGAAAAGACAGCTGGAGGGGATTGTATCAATGTGTATAAATATCTGCAGGGAGGTAACAGAGGATTGAGCAGGCTCTGCTCAGTGTTGTCAAGTAATAGCAAAAGAGGCAACCGGCAGAACCTGATGCCCAGGAAGATGCACCTGAACATGTGGAAGAACTTCTTTCTTGTGCAGTGACTGAGCACTGGAACAGATTTTCCAGAGAGGATGTAAAGTCTCCCTCACTGGAGATATTTCAGAATCATCTGGACACAATCCTGTGCCATGTGCTCTGGAATAGCCCTGCTTGAACAGGGAGGTGGGACCAGATGACCCTACTGTGGTCCCTTCCAACCTGACCCATTCTGGGATTCTGTAAGCATTGGCCAGGAGATCTAAAACAATAAAAACTAATTTTTGCTTCTATTATCCCATAACTCCTTGTTTCCTTATCCTTGCCACTTTCCCTTCTGAGATACAGCTATGAGCTACCATTTCTATGAAGATGCCATGGAACAGTTCAGCCCTGTGTTCTGAGCTTCAGCAACTTCTTTCTGTTTCTCATTTGCATTCAACAGAAATATGGTTCAAGGGTTTCTCTTTGTCTGAAGTACACTGGAGATAAGTCTTGAAACAGATGCCTGGCTGTATATTTGAACAGTGGCCTTGCAACCTTACAGAGTCAAGAGAAGCTTTGACCTTGGGATGTAAACTTTGCATACGCAAAGTTTTGTGACTTCACTATGGAATCGTCTATGCTATATCCACAGTGCAAGTGTGGTATTCCTACAACTGGGAGTTTGTAAGATAAGTGGTATTGGCAAAAAGCCATTTTCCATGAAGAAAAAACACTGATAAATTCCTATGTCTCTACTAAAGCTCAGACAAACTTCTGGCCAGTAAGATATTTCAGGGGAGACACAGTTTAAGTTTCAGAGTTTAAGTCTCTCAGGGTCATAGAAAGTGAATGTGTGTCAGCTGCACTTTTCCAGTCCAGATTTACCACATCATTTTTTAAGAGACACAGATATCAAAACAGAAAGACTGAAGTCTTTGTCCCTTTGAAATGAAATATTCTATTCTATTCTATTCTATTCTATTCTATTCTATTCTATGCCATTCCATTCCATTCCATTCCATTCCATTCCATTCCATTCCATTCCATTCTTGTTCTGCTTTTCAGAAAACTGAGAGAGCTGGTTGTGTCCAGAGAGTTTTCAGATTCTGGATGAACTCCATCTTTCCTTGGTGGTGGGTACAGAGATCAGGGCCACAAACCTTCCAGCTTGAGTGCCTGAGCTGTGTGCCACAACAAATTAGACAGAATTTATCTAGGCTTTCATACAAGGTTAATACACAAACGTGCATTTATATGTTAAGTCCTGCAGGGTGTGTTGATGTTACTCTTTAATTACTGTGCCAGTGTTCCTCCGTGTTATTCAAGCATCTGTGCAATGCAAAGTTCTTGGCTGCTCTGTAGTTCACTCTGAGATGTATTCAAACCATCCCCAGTTGGCATCTGTTGAGCAGGACTGTTTAAACTCATGAGGCCAAAGATCCTGAAAAACTAAGAATGAACAATCGATGAGTAATTAACAGTGATGCAGATCCATAAGACAGATCCATATATTTCATCATAACAGAAACCAGCAGCCATATACAGTGCCATTAAATGGGCATGAGCCTTAAAATAATACTGAATTTGTCACAAAATATTGCTGCAGAACTCTGCCAACAGTTAAATATTGGCTACTACAGCAACATATTTTAACTAAATTTTAACTAGTAGACAAGCATGTTATAACTAAACAATGATATGAATAGACAATATTCCCTCTGTGGCAGATTTTTGGCACTAAAAATCTAGATGGTGTTAAATGTTGGATTGTTAAAATTTTTCCTATAGTCAATTGATTCAAGATTCATCTCAATTGAAATTTCCACATTTTCAGTTGAATAAGTGTTGGCACAAGGCTATGCAACATAAATGGTAGGTAGATGACTAAAACAGAACTGTGTCACTTGGTCTTCATAGGATTTGCTTGTTTCTGGGAACTGTGTAGCAGTTAAAAATAAGTTTCTTATTAGAAAGAAAAACAATGTGAACAACTGTAGTATAAAACCTTTTCACCCTTTTAACTGTAAAAATAATTTACATTGTATGAATATTCATAATGCATTAAAATGATACCTGATTTAAAGTAGTGTCAAACAGTGACCAAACTGGCAGAACCACTTTAAAGAAGTAAAAAATAAAGTGAATATACTGGCTGCTCAATAAAACCTGATCAATAAAGAAACTGTAAGTGATATTTTCTCTGCACGTTCATGGGCTACAGTCTCAAATGCAGTCATGTTTCTATTTTTATTCATTGATAAGAAAATTAGCCTAGCTACTTTCCCTTGTTATTTATACTCCATTAAATGCTCTCTATCCAATCTATAGGAAGTTTGTCTTTGGAACAGGTCAGTTTCTGCACCCTTTAGGGTTGGCCAAAGGAAATGATGGCAGTAGTGATCTACAGATTTTTTCACTGCTTACAGAGCTATGCTTGGCAAAATCAGACAGTGTAAATCAGGTTCTCAGAAATGCTCCACACACTGTCCCCATTGTCTTCTTCCTTCAACTCTTCAGTTCTTCACTGCTGCTCAGAGCAATATTTGCTGTGTTTCAGCTTTTTACCAAGGAGCTCAGTAGCAGATAAGATGCATGTTCATCACTGACAGATTTCTAGGAAAAGGTTATTTTATTTTGATCCTTTTTTCACTCAGATCTCTTTGACCCTTTTGCTGAAAGCAAAGGTGGTCTCTTAGTAAAAAACATCTTATCCCAGCTGCTGTATTGCAGAAATGAAAATGCATTTTGGCCGATTCAGTTACTTTTTTTTTTTTCTTTTCTCTTTTCTCTTGAGAACATTAATTCATCTGATATTTGACAGTAGAATCTATCAGAACCTATGATACAACTACATGTGAGGACTTTTTCTGTAATCCCATTAACCAGGGTGGAAATAACAGCCAAGATACTAGCTCCTTATAACAGCTATAAAATATACAAAGGCCCAGGGGAAAAATATTGTTTCCTCAGAGTTAAAAATAAAAAATTAGCCCACCATAAGCAGAAGCTGAAAGCAGCTTGACATCGCTTAACATTTTCATTTTGTTCAAAAATACCTGAACTTCAAGTCCATTCATAATGTTTCAACAACATTTCTTTTTCTAGTTTTAGAATTGTGTGTGTATATATATATATATACACACATACATATATATATATATAAAAGATTATGTGTAAGAGATTCAGAAGACAATCAATGATCTCAAAGAACAGAATAACATAATGTTTTCCAGAAGTGATTGCGTCATAAAAAGATGGGTTTGATTCAACTGGATATTAGTCCAGAAGCTTTTTCTTCCTTTTTAGTGTTTTGAAATGTAGTACCAGATGATCTCCACAAATGTTCCTATCTGCCTCTCTGTGATTTAACTAGCACAATTTCTCCATAAGAAATGGCTGATAATTTTGATGACTTAGGGAAATTTGTTCTTAAACATTGACATCCTTACCTGAACTGTATACAGCACAAAACAAGAAATACAGGATCAGTCAAACTGGATCGGTAAAGCTTCCTTCAGTCCAGAATTCTGTAGATAAAAAGAGCAGTCCTGGTGGTTTCAGAGAGGAAAAATATGCAATAAGCAGTTCTAAAAAGTTTAATAGGTAGATCCTGGCTTCCGCACAGAAGCAAGAGGGTTTACATTGGGACTGGTTGCACAATCAGATTTCTAGCAAGGACAGCAGAGAAAAAATGTGTAAATTGGAGATAAAATGTACTTCTTGGTAATGAATGCATTTTAGCAGGCCCCCATGAGGTATGGAAATGCATTTATCTCCATTTTACAGATAGAAGCTAAGGAACAAAGAGAAGAAGTGACTTAGTCAAGGTCACACAAGATCCTTACAGCAATGGTGAATTCAGCCTTTGGTGCCAGATTCCCCTCAAGTAAGGCTGACATTTGACTGAATTTCCCAGACATATTTCCAAGAAGGAGAAAAGAAACAAACAAGCAAACAAATACACAAACAAAAAATGAAGACTTTGTTCTGACAGAGTAATTGTTTTGAACTAGCTATTGGATACCTGGAGTGCCGGCCAAAACACTACTATGGACACCCTAATCAATTTTATGAAGCTTGCACAATACAGATGCACCTTGAAGGCACCTATCTTCAGTAAACAAACACTAAAAGATTGCACACACAGGTGCTGTAAGACCAAAGGCTTTACAGATGTGCCAAGCTTTCTGCCAATCCATTTATCAACTGTGCAGCACTTACACAGGGAATGTGTTGCATCCTAGAAGCTCTTGATTCTTTGAACACTCATGCTGTCAGCTCCCTCTTGTGCCTCATGGCCAGCAGCACCCATTTCCTTACTGGAGTGCAATCGTCATGCATACAGCAAGATGGACCTTGGACCCCAAAACTTCTTACACTCTCTGGTTGATTCTTAGATGAAAATATGAGAATCTTTCTGCATACTACACAGATATTCCACTCCTTGATCCAAAATATTACTGGAAAAAACAATGGAAGTCAAAACAGCCCTGAAAATTAAGTGATGCCCACCTTGCTTACAGGCATATCCCTTTCAGGTGAACCTACATCACAGGAGCAGTAAAAGCTTAGGATTTTGTATGGAGTTCATAAAAAGTTCTGATGATTTAGCTTCTGGTCTCCCCCCTCTACACATTAAATACTATTTTATATTCCCCATCTCAGAACTGCTTATGATAATCTTTTGTTGTCCATAAATCTCACAGAGTCATTCTGCTTCTGATCCCTCATTTCTGAGCTTGGCCTCATCAATTAACCTTGTGAAATGATGCCTGTATGACCAATAAGAATAAGATGGAAGTAGAAAACGTGAAGCACAGTTACTGCTCTGTGAACCGTTTGTTACATGTGGCCTAAAATATATGCTGATCTGAGTACAAATACAGAGACTACTTGATAAAAGAAAAAAGCTAATTCATATTTTGGAGGGGAATAAATAAATAAATCAGCATAACCATCTGTGCTGTATATATCAGAAAGATCTGAGGAAATACTTCTTCAAAGCTCTTCAGGATCATTCAGCTGCAAGACCTGTAATGTTCAGTCTGACATGAACCAAGAAAGTCAAAGGTAAACTTGTAATAATTGGTAAAGACTTTCTTCAATAATTATTGGTTTAATGTGGTTGTTTCCACTCTAAGGGAATCCTAAGGATTGTAAGGTCTGTATGTTCCCACTAGAAATTTATTAGGCATTGTCTCAGAGATGAACAGCATGGAGTAAGAGAACAGCAGCTCCTGGACCCCCATCTGCAATCTCTCACCACCACTGAGTGCAGCGTCTGCTTGCTGTGGGAAAGAGCGTGAACTAATTAAAATTACAGAATGCATTCACTGCTCTTCTGTAAAACTCATGTAGTACAGATTTGCTTTTAAAAAACACATACAAACAAACTAGACTACTGAATAGATAATTACTAGCTGAAACTTCTCTTTATCCCTGGAAGATTTTCAGCTCAGGCCTAATCTTAGCATTACTTAGTAACCGTGCTTAGGAATCCTTTTGTACAACAGTTTGAGTTTTGTGGCTTTCTGCTTCCATTTCCTTTACTCATACACAATATGCTTATTTTTCAAAGTCAGAACTTTTCTTTGTCAAGGGTACACAGTTCCCTATGAAAGACCATTTTAAAAATCAAGTTTAAAAGGAGACTTAGTTTGTTTCTCTTAAACAAAGACTTTTGTACAGAAAACAATAAAATGAGTTTGTGTTAACAATATTGTTACTGATAGGAAAGGATTTAGAACAGCTGACTGACACAAACTGATTAATTATATTAGTTTTCTTAAAGCTGTATAAAGGCAGTATATTTTCAGGGGCATTTTTTAGATTTTCACTTACTTTATTTTTTCAAGGAAAATTGACAGGGAAAAATAATGAATCTTGCAAATACCTTTATTTGATATCTTATATTCATTGCATTATGCAAAAGTATCTTTCAATAACAGCTATGTAGATGATAACACCTAGGCAAAATTTCCCAATTATTATTATTATTAACTGATTGTGATCACTTTTCATAGGACAAGTGATGTATAATCTGTGAATTCTTTGTCAGTTTTAGGGCATTTTTCACTTGACCCCTTGAGGTAAATCACAGCTCTGTAGTAGCCTAAGCTGAATACTTAAGTCCTGAGTGTACTAAAGATGCAAGGACATGCGGCTGTGAGGATTGTATTAATGCTTTGCCATTTAACTCAAAACCACAATTCATTTCCCCCTACAATTTGCATGAATATTTCTTAATTGCATCACCTTTATTTAAACATTCACCAGCACTGACAATAGAAAGGTCTGTTAGTCATCCAAAATTTCTGCAGCATTGCACTGAACCATCTGAAGATCATTAATTTGTGGTAATCACAAAAGGAAGGAGAGGAATTTGCAGAACTTTATGAGCAGTTAATGCAAAGTTAGATCCCAGGCTGTCATTTTTAAATAGGAGCAAAAAAGTGCCTAATATGCATAACTTCTCTTATCATACAGGGAAAATAGCATGACTAACAAACTGGCCATGAGCCAGTAGAGCAAAAGTATCAGTCTTGGCAGGTGGATTCACTCATGCTGCATATGTGACACATCTTACTGATGGATTGTAGGAAACTACTGATACAATGTCGGAGGTGACTTGTTTCATCTCCGCCGAGGTCAAGGTTGGTTCAAGCTCCATATGGCTCAGGACCTGGACCAAAGCCCAGCAAAGTTAATATGACCATTTCCATTGACTTTGATAGGTTTTGTATCAGGCAGTGTAGATAGGAGTAGCTGCTGGACTTCAGTCAGGAAGGAAAATGGAAGAGAGAAATGATGTGTAAAAATCTGAAGAAATCTCACAGGTTTCAGCTGTGGTAAAATTTGCTGCTTTGTTGGATGAAACACCTTAATGGCAAAGGCTTCAAACCTAGATTAGCAGTAAATGGTTAACCCATTCTGTAAACCACAATTGTTTCCAGCAATCTATTTTTATTTGATCTTTTTCTTCTTCTTTTTTTCCCCCCTCTTCTATGGATTTAACAAAAGAAAAATACTGTCATTTGTGAGAAATTAAACCAAATGGTGACAACACATGACACATCCTCCACCAAGCCCAGGAATGCCAATGTGTTCCCAGGCTTACTCAAGGTAGAACTCGGTTTAATTGTTCATTTCAAAGCAGCAGGAAAGAGAAAGCTCATTCACAGAAGGTATTTAGAGAAGAGTGAGAGGCTGAATGTGAACTATTCTATAAAAATTTCCTGGAGTTTAAATGCCATTGCTTCAGAGACAAAGATGGCATGCTTGTGTGGGGGTAACTGCATATTATATCTGTAATGAGAAATGCCATGTAAAGGAGATATCCTTAAGCAACTGAGCAAGCCAAGGAATCAAATGGACAATAAGCTGGCTTCATTCTCTCACAAGGTATTTAAGTGGTTGATAAATAGGGAATATAAATAAGAAAAAGACATGTTCCAAGGAAGGACTTGAGAGAAAAAAATAGAATTTAAAGGAAATGACTTTCATGTTACACCATGTTATTGGTATTATCTGGAAAGATTAGCAAAAAAACCCCCAACCAACCAACTAACCAACCAAAAAAAAAAAAAAATCCCCAAACAAAACCCTAAAATGTGTTTATTAAGAGCAGATAGATATGGAGGTATGGGTCCCTCACAGCAGTGATCCAGGTCCTGAGAGGATGTGGGATGCATTAGTGGCATTATTGTGAAGGCAGGAGCACACAGCACATGGTAGGAGTAGACCTGTAGACCCAGGAGACACAAGAATATATATGACCATAAGTAAGGAGTGGTGCAGAAATCAGAAATCATGGTGGATTACTCTAAAATCTCCCTTTCCTTAATGCCTTCTCAGGTCCTATGTTGCAATAGATAACACCATCATTCCTGGAAAGACTTGTACAGTATGCCTTTTAAAATCTTCAGAGGGAGAAATTTCTTCAGTGGTTCCAGATAAACCCAGCACAAAATCCATCTGATATTTTATCAGCGCTAAGCATGTCTGATGATTTTTGTGTGTCCCCTTGAAAATATTCCTATTTTTACATTATTTTGTCCCTTCAGCATGAACTACTGTCTGAAGAGTTATTTCCATGTGTGTGGTTCACACTTTGTTGACTGCAAAGCCTGACACTTTTCATTTGAAAATTCTCTGTTTTCATTCAGGCTTTCAGTGGAAACATGTAATAGTTCTTGATTAAAGTTTCTTCGCACTACCATATGTTGCAACAAAAAAACCACTTGCTTAAATCAAGATTCGAAGCTCTATCATTCCAGAATAGTTTAGGCAACAAAAGTCTGGGAAATTACTCTGACCTTTCAACTGCCTCTTTGCATAAGAATACAGACATCCAGAGCAGAGGCTGTGGTAGAGCAGGAATATAACAATTATACTTTCTGTGAGATACAAGAAACTTGGCATGACTTTTGATACACCTTTTCACTTCCACAAAAACAAGCAATCAAACAACTAATCCAAACCAAAACCAAATCACAGATAACACAAACAAAAAATTCCCACACCCTTAACCCCAAAGAATGATAAAGATGACCCAGAGACAATAAGATTTTCCTTAGAGAGTGTGGTAGCTTCTTATATTTGCTCAAAACTATTTATTTATAAGTTAGCATGTAAATGCATGTTTTCATTTACGACTACCTGAGTAACCATTCATTTACAGCTTTGTGGTTGCCATTATGGGGAATAAACCAATTTGAAATTATTGCAAAATGTTTTAGCGAAAGTTAAGACATTATGTCTAGCTTCAGATAGGTGATCTTTCCAAAATGGAAGCACTGTCTGTACTTGCAGCAACAGTCCTGCTTTCTTTCTTCATAGAGGAATAAAGTTATTTAATTCTCATCAATAACAGAAGCAAGTAATAACTCTTCTTGTTCAATATGTAGAGCAGGTGAAGCGAATAAAAGACTTCTACCCACATTCAATCCAGCTGGCAACAAGCTTCTGCCAAAATCTAAATGCAAGGAGTTCATAAGGGACAACGGTGTGTCCCTATAATACAAAAAACACTGCACAAAGTAGTCTGATCCATCTTGGTTAAAGCATCCTCTGCTATTGAAAAGAGGCACTATTTGAGTGTGTCAGAAATATAATAACCACAGGAAATGTTAATGTAGTACTATTTTTATGCTGTTAAAGTGCTATTCGAGTGGTAAAAGTAAACTGTGGTGCACTGAATTATCAAGGAAACTTTTCTGAAGAAGATTATGCTCTGACAGCCCCAATGTGATATGTATATCAAGATTTAGTGTCCATTTATGAGTTTCTCAGCACAGGAGAAGCCCGTGGCTGCCAAACCTGAATCATTACTCTCATTTTTCATTATATAATCAGTATGAAAATGGTGACTACCTGGATATTTTCCTGGACATGAGGTGTTCAAACTAAGTACAGCTAGATCACCATTATTGCATCATTGACTGATTATCATTCTGATTAATGTCTCTTCTTTATTTTCATTCCTTGTACTGAAACAATGCATATGTCATGAGTAATTATGTCTAATGCCTGCTTCTGAATTACGTCCTTGACGTTTGTGCCTTTGTCACTGCTACTCTAACTTTATGCTGTTCCTTGAACCTTTCCCTCAAAAAATCCTGGTGGTGTCTACCTGAACTCAGAGTCAAAAATTGAGAATATTCCCCTTATTGCTTGCTATATGCAATTCTTTGCCACTAACTTTTTCCATGATCATTGCATTCTTCCCTCAAAGAATCTGTCCAAGAGTTATGCATACTGCGTTCTATTTGGATGTATTCAAATTCTTCTTTCAGCTTGAATGATAGAAGCATTGATGTGAAAGGTTGCCACATACTTTGAGGCTGACAAAACAGGAAAATAATATGGTCAACCTCTCTGCTCATGGGTTTGCCACCATTTTGAAGGTCTGAGGTCAGTTTTTCCCACAACATCACTCTCACTACCTACATCTAAATTTATAGCTATAAAAGGCAGAAAGGACTTGATTTTCATTTGAATATTAAACTAAACCATTTCTGCAAATTATAATATTATAGAGCATCCAAAAATGTTATTAAGAACTCACATCTGCAGTTGAATGAAGCAACCATTTTGACATTAACCCTCTGTAACACCTAACCTCCCATTGTGTCTCTTGCCAATGTCTCTACTGATTATGCCAGCATACATCTGTGGTCAGCCTGACCAATTAATCAGTCGTAAATCACCAGAGTAGAGGAAATTAGCAAATTCTTTTGTGAGGAATTGTAAAATACATAAATACTGCTACCATTACAGAATATCTTGCTGAAAAACATCCAATCTGCCAGAGTGACTCCAGAGACTGTGAAGTTCTCCACTGCCATTCCACCCTCATCATGACAACTACCTTTTGATTCAAAATCATGCAATTTCTACTCATTATATTGAAAAGATGACGTTTCACTGTTCAGTAAAATAACTCCAGCAAAATTTGATCCCCAGTTCAAATACTTTCATTTCAGAAATGCTGGTCATAAATGCGATCTTCTTGGCAAAATAGCAAAAGGCTATGATGAGCTTAATCTCTCAGATGCTAAATTTAATTTGCCATTTATATTTGGAGATATCCTTCTCTTTGGCTTCATTTTGAAAGGAAGGACAATGTTGCAATAAACAACTCATGGGCACTGGTCTCTAGCTGGAAGTTAAAAGGTGGAGTCACCCAAAGGTACTGCCCTAGGCATCACTGTACACCTGTTCCAGTATTTTAATTAAAAAAGAGGTGACTGGCAAGATGAAGCAAGTGGCTTGGCAGAGTCAAGGTAAAACCCTTTCTGAGATGAGTACCACTTGAAGCTACCTCATGGAGGAATTACAACTAACAAGAAACAGGCAAGGCAGTGGCTGATAATTTAGTGAAGTATTAAACAGCCAGATCTAATTCTTTTTGTAATTTGCAAACTCTTTTATATGAAGGGAAAAATGAAGAGTGCCAAAAAGGAGGGGAGGGAGGGGGGAGAAAAAAAAAGGGGGATTAGTGAGAGAGAGAGAGAGTCAGAGAAAGGCAATGTAAGTACGGCCCTAAGATTTTTTTCCGATTTTAAGTTTAGAAAAAAAAAATCCAAAAGCCAAAAGCAAACAACCCCAAAGGTAAAATTTTTAAGTGATACATATCCTTAACTGGAAAAAGACCTTCATAAAGATCAAACCAGTTCCTGGAGTTTACTGGAAGTGATTATTTCTTGCTAAAATTAAAACACGGTGCTTTTGTGCTTAATATTCTTTCCTAGATGTTACTATAGAGAAAATAATGGAGGTCCTATCTGAGTACTAGGGACGGAAAGATTTCTGATAAATGCATCCTGCTTTCCTTGAATTGTGTATAGGCAGTAGTAGTGGCTCCTACCTGACATGTTGATGATAAACCTGTGATTTCTCCCTGTGTTTGTTTTGCACGATGAGGTTTTGGTAGCTCCTGTGAGAAGCTGCTGGAAGATTCCCTTGTACCTCATGGAGCTAATGCCAGCTCCAGGATGGACCCAACACTGGCCAAGGCCAAGGACATCAGTGACAGTGACAGGATTTCTGCTATAACATATTTAAGAAGGGGAAAAATAACCACAAACTGCTGAACAGCAGCCAGCTCAGTAGTGAGAATGTGTGCAAGGAGCAGCCCTGGAGACACCCAGGGCAGTGCAGAAGGAGGGGCAGGAGCTGCTCCAGGCTCTGGAGCTCAGATTCCCCTGCAGCCCCTGGAGCAGCCCATGGTGAGGCAGCTGTGCCCCTGCAGCCCAGGGAGGGCACAGGGGAGCAGAGATCCACCTGGAACCCCTGGAGGAGCCCAGGCTGGAGCAGGGGGATGCCCAAAGGAGGCTGTGACCCCATGGGAAGCCTTTGCTGGAAGAGGCTTTTGGCAGGACCCGTGGCTCCATGGAGAGAGGAGTCCAGGCTGGAGCAAGTTTGCTGGCAGGACTTGTGACCCCATGGCAAAGACCTAGACTGGAGCAGATCATGAAGGACTGTCTCCCATGGGAGCGATGCCACACTGGAGGAGAGAAAGTGGGTGAGGGATCCAGGTCCTGTGGAGGAAGCAGCAGCAAAGACAACATGTGATGAACTGGCTCCCATTTCTCATGCCCCTGTGATGCTGGGTGGGAGGGGGTCAAGAAAATCACGAGTGAAGTTGAGTCTGGGAAATAAGGAGAGGTGGAGGGGAAGATTTTTTTTTTTTAATTATCATTTGGCTTTATTTCCTATTATTATGCTCTTATTTGACTGGCAATAAATTAAATCCATTTCCCCAATCGGAGTTCATTTTGCCTGAGACAGTAACTGGTGAGAGACCTCCCCCTGTCCTTACCTTTACTCACAAGCCTTTTGTATATTTTCTCTCCCCTGTCCAGCTGAGGAGGGGAGGGACAGAACTGGTGCTCTGGTGGGCACCTGGCATCAAGCCAGGGTCAACCCACCACACCCCCTTTGTCTCCGTGTCAATTAGACCAGATCAAAGTGATTTCATGGGAATCTGTAGAGCTGGTAACCTCTTCCACAGCTTGGTGCCTCAGCCTGTTCTGTTTGGGTCGAGTTTAAAACCTAGCATGACCCACAGGCACAGCTCAAGGAGCAGACTCCACCGCAGCAGTGAGCTTTGCGCTCCGTAAGGACATTGCCTCTGCTCCCATAAAAGACGACATGCATTGCAAATGCATGCCCTAAGAAATATTGAAACCTATGCTGAATGCACTTCTGGAAACTTGATATTTTCATCACATGCCATCTAAGCTAATACACTGCACTGTTTACAGTCCTCCACTACAATATATTTTGAAATGATTACCTTGCTCTGAGTCATTTGTGTCATAATGCTCTCCGTAGGTACCCATAAAATGAAAGTGTAAGCCTCTTTTATTGGTGGCACTGCATCTTAATTGAAAATATTAAAGGCTATTGCTCTCCTACTGGTTTTTTTCCCCTTTTTCCTTTTTTTTTTTTTTTTTGCTTCTCCCTCTCTGTTTAATTGGCTAATCATATGAATTTTTTTTAATGAAATAATCATGAAAGAAAATATGAAGCTAATTTAAATTCAAACTGGATTTGGTGATATTTAAGTGATTATCCCAAAGTAGCAGAGGGTGTAAGAGACAATAAACATCTGCTACGTTCATGACCATTGGCCTCACTGTTTATGAGCTTGGGAGATATTTATTTCAAGAGACATGCTTCTCTTTGGGTTAGATTGTAATTTTTCCCCTTGTTTTATATTTATTTCCTCCCTTGTAAAATTTTAAAGCAGGACTGGGATTTTTTTTTTTCTTTTCCTCCTCTCTCGCCCCATCTCCTTTCACACTAACAACAGAGTGAAATTCAGGTAAATGAGAAACTTTTTCCAAGAAATCTTTCAGCCAGTAGGGATGGGTGGCTTAGCTGTTGCTCCTCTTATGAACTGTATGAACTACTCCAGGTTTATGGGCTGAAGAAGTTAATAGGAATTCTGTATTGTAGCTAGTTCATTGTCCAGCTGCCATTCAATTGTGTGTGTTGTATGTAATTGCCGAGTGAGGCTGTAACCTTTTCCTTTTCTCTTTCCCTCACATGCAATAAGCACCAGGGGCAAAGTTGGAGAAAAAGTTGCAGCTGAAAGATGCAGGCAGCTTTCTGGTTTTGTCTTTTTAGTGAAAGAAATAGAAGAGCAAAATAAAGCAGGGTGTTTTGAGATATTCAGAAGAGAATTTAGCTGTTTAGCTGAGCAGACAAGAGAGCTGCAAAGTGTTTTCAGGAATAGGCAAAATATATATTATTTGACCAACTTGTGTAGTACATATTATTTTGAACACAGAAGTACTTCTTCAGTGCTCAAACAGAATAAGTCAATTTCCATGTCAGTGTCCTTAGGAATTTAAAAGTTTGTTTTAGGTGCTTCTCTGGGTATTCTTCATTTGAATTAATTTTATATTTCTTTTATCAATTTTCTCTAATGTTAGAGAAATGTCATTGTGGCAGCAAGCTGTTGGTGAGCATATGGTCACAGAGAGTGTGTTTTAGGGGAGATCATCCATAGGATTACAACAGTTTCTAGGAATCACCTGTTGTGAGTAAATATCTACAGTTTTATAATTTTAAGTGTGAAGGGTCTGAATAAACAACAGATTAAGACTTCTGGTTTCTACATATAAAGAATATGGAGGATCCTGTGGCTCTTTTCTGTCAAATTATATTGTCCTGATATCCTTTATTTACCTTTGCAAAGAATCTCAGTAAAGAATACATAATGATTCCATGCTTTAACTCTTTTACATCTTGTATGAAATTTATAGTCAGGGGTGCATGCCGTATTAAATATACACAGTTCAGATTTCTTAATATTTTATTCCTGGTAAGGCTCTGCAACCTCCTCTACCACAGAGCAAATTTATCACGCAGAGAAAGAATCTGAAATTGTCCAGAAAAAAGCCAATTTTCCTTTTTCTGTAGCTATGAAAATGAATGTAGGAAGCTCTATTATGACCTATAGTAAATGTAACCAGGTCAATATGGATGCTATACTAAATACTATGATCTTCTGGTCACTTGGAATTTATTTGGTGAGCCTTTCTGTGTCAAGGCCCAAGATTTCAAGTTTTCATCATTCATGAGCTCCATAACTTCTTGGTTATTGGAAAAGAGTTGTTGTACACTAAAATAGAGCAGTTGAAATCTTGGGCCACTGTAGAGGGGTAACCAAGCCACATAAATCTGTGAGATAAAGGCTGATGGTTCACAGATAACTTTTAAAAAAATATTCTTTTAAAATGTTTATGTTTAACTTTGTCTGTTTGCTTTTACTTTCTTTATAAATAAGCATAAACATAGGGAAAGAGCTGGAAAATATGCTGAAGTTGATACTGAAATATTGTCTAGGAAAATTTTACTGCTTCTATACTTAAATTCTATTAAGTCTGAAAAACTGAAAACTGCTTAATTTTTTAAATGGGAAAATCTAGAAATGAGGGTTTTGCTTATTGACTTATTAGTAAAGAGTATGGACTGAGAAACAAAGAAAGGGATGTGTCACAATGTGCTTGGTATTTTGCATGGAAATTTTATGGTCTAATTCCTATGTTAGAAAAAAAATGAAATGCAGATAATTACTCCAGATGAAGGAAGTGTTATTATTTGTAATTTACGGACTGGGAGAGCAAAGGCGGAGATCACATCCTTTAAAGTGACAAGAGGCACTGTGGGATCCCTGCTTAAGTGTCCTGAACAAAGTACAAAGTGATTTGAACTGTTCACTGAAGTTTTTATGGCAGGAATGAACAATTTTTCTTCTTCAAACAAAAAAAATTCTTAGAGGATGTAATTGGTGTCATTTCATTTTACAAAGAGAGATAAATCTAAATTCTGAAGTTTACCTCCATATTAGGTTTGTGATATTTTCAAGAACAGGGAGAAATTAAGAAGGCAAAGTGCTAATATTCTTCCCCTCTTTTCCAGGTTTTCTTTCACTTTTCAAAAGATTGACAGTACAAATAAAATGTCATTATGTAATATCATGATAGGTTTAATAAACATCTTCACATAACAGAACACAGAATGGCAGGCTGACATTGTGAGACGGATTTTTTTTTGGAATCTGCTTATTTTTGTTGTTATTGAATTGGGTTCTTTCTTTGTTTATTTCTGTGTGATTATTTTTCATGGTACAAAACATCTTAAGGCAGAATATCTTGGCATATAAGCTGAGGAGCAATTACTTTGCCCACAAATTTCCAACAGATCGAAAAAGAATGTACCTTTGCGAAAGGAAAAAGAAAGGAAGGAAAAAAGACGCATTTTACCTCCACTTACATGTAGCTCATGCAAACCTGAACTGCAGCTCCAGGGCACAACTCAAGATTTGATATTAAAGTGTTTCATTTGCAACCAATTATGCTCAGGATTAGATTCCACTGCTGCCTCGTTTAACAGTACAGTACCTTGATTTCAAACAACCTGATAGAGGTTTGTTGGTTTCTTTTTTTTTCCCCCTCTCCTCTCTCTTTTTCTCCCCTTTTCCTGCCCCTTAGTACCATCTCTGCCTTCATCAAAACCATTCCATTTGTACTTATGAAAGCATTACAGCCAGTAAGCAGAGAGTACAGAATAAGCTTAACCATTGTAGCCTTTTTCCCATCTGAATATCACGAATCTTGTATCTCACCATGGTGTAAGGTCTCTGATTACATCAACCTCTCCAAATTATGCTGAAATGGAGGCCATTCAATTTGCTACAATCAGTAACTTTCGAAAGAGCCCTGCATAATTGATTTCACAGTAATATAGGCACAGGTGAATGAGTTCCTCAGCCTCGTTTATACAATGTTTTCTTTCATTCCAAAGTGCACTATTCAATAGAAATCACATTTTTTTCCCAACAGTTGGCAGGCAAGGCTTTTGTCATATACAAAGTTGTGAGACAGAAAGAGAGAGCAGGGGGGAAAAATAGTGTAGAAACATGAAAATTGAAATTAATGCCCTGGGTGAAATACTAAACGCAGACAAACCTTGGGTGAAATGACTTCTCTTTTCTGTGTGTCTCATCAGGGTGGGGAATGACGGACTCACACAGGATAAAAAAACCCATTGAAATTTGAATGTAGTCCACAAGTGTAATTTGTCGTGGGAGGTGTGGGGTGGGTTGTGTACACGACTTCAAAGCTGAGCGTTCATTCGAGGCTGAAAATATCTGGGCTTATCAGCTTATGTTATTGACCTCATGGTGGTGTTGAAATTAGAGAAAAACTTTGGAAGCTGGGTAAATACTGTACCCAGGGACAATTAAAATGGGCAACTGTCTAAACACCAGCATGTGGTGCCATCTCTGCCATTTTCCCTCCTTGCATGGAGCCAGTCACACTGGTTATTGCTCAGTGGACCAAAGTCCTTAGCTCCAAAATTACTATTCCTACTTTATAGACCTATGGTTGAAACTTCATGAACAAGATGTATCACAGAGTGTGTAGGCTTGCCTGACTGCTTCCTGCTGGGAAAGAAATAAGGGTAACAGTGGAAAACAAACAAAAAAATAAACAGACAAACAAGAGGATGGATCGATGGAGGGAGGGAGGGAGGGAGGGAGGGATGGATAGATAGATAGATAGATAGATAGATAGATAGATAGATAGATAGATAGACAGACCCAGGTAGCAAATGTGAAACATTAAATTATTGGGATATGGAAAAGTGTTTAGGCTATTGAAACTAAAATTAAAGTGCTGATGGATATTTCCAATGTAAATACAAGGTAGGAAAATTAGATAGGATTTTGAAAATTAAAAAAGGGGAAAAAAAGGGTCCTTTAATTTGAGAGAAAAACAAGGACATCTCTAAGAGCGATCAACCTCATCTACAAAAGAGCTCATTCCAGATGGACCAAGTAATGATTTTGAGCTGCTATTCTACACTGATTCCAGAAGAAACCCAGCTAACCATGTCATACTTGAGTTCTGTTTATCTAAATTTAAGCAAGAAGGATCCTGTGCCATGAGGTTGGTGTACATTACACAGAAGGAAATATGGGAGTGGTAATACAAAAGGCACACCAATGGATTAGGTTACCTTTCACCTGCATCTGTTGTGTTCTTGTTCTCCCAATGTTCAGAGATCAACTGCAGGATTTATTGTTCTCATGAGATTTGTGCCTGTAACTGTACAGAGTTTTGTGCGTGTGGATGTGTGTGTACAAATTCACTGCAAAAACAAAAGGTTGCCTGTGAGCAGTCCCTGTTTAGGAAGAATGCAGCTGCCTCTGTAAATTAGTACTCCCTTTTCTGAAGAATTAGATGGTTTATGTGCTTTGTGCCACAGTTTGATTACAAAACACTGAGGAAACATGTTCACTCTATTCAAATCTAAGAAGCACTAAAGTTTATGCTGCTTAAATCACTTCTAAATCTGAACTATTTGGATCTCTGAATTTTATGATAATATTAACAGAGCTTCTGGTGAATCCCATTTTTTTTTTTTTGTATTGTTTAATTTTACATGAGTAAATATAATTACTCCTTTTGTCAGAAGTTCTAATACCAATTTATAATTCATGGAGTTAATTATGTTAACGAGGAGGTAATCATTTCTCAACTCTCTCCCCTGTAATTTTAAAGGATTTTGATTTTTTCCCTCTCTCATTCTCACCTCTCCTTTTACAATTTCTCTGCCAGCCATGAAGTAGGAGCATACACAATTCATCTGTGATATAATTATTTACCATGGCAACAGTTTGTGAATGGGATTGTGAAGTTGCAAATAACTAAAAAGAAGCTTAAGTAGAACAGGCTGAAAAAATTATCCTTTTCAAAACAAGTGAAGAGTCCTTTGAGGTCAGGAAAGCTTTTGTCACTCCAATATGTTAAAACAGGAGGAGGTGAAAAGCATAGTTTTGGGGCTTCTTTCTCCTCCTTTGCCAAAACCTTTGGTAGAATCTGATGAACAAATGAAAATAAGTACTTTGCACATGTTTGTGTATGTGCAAATTTGTTTTGGGAAGTGTCTATATGACTGACAATAAAGAACATTTGAAGAGACTTGCAAGGACAAGCCCTGAATCTGACAGTGCCCAGCAAGAATGAGAAAAGTTTTGAAAGATCAAATATTGAAAAATGATGGAAAATAGAGTCATACTTGTGGTGGTTGATTGTTTTTGTTACGTTTCTGAGATGAACAGACAGCTCAAATTCATACTGATATGCAAGACCCCCTAATTTTAGAGACTTAGAAGAAGATAGACAGAATCTATTGAAAACTACTGCCATAACCTTTGTATTTTGCTCGAGGCTGCTGTTGACAAATCTTTCCCTACAACCCGTCCTATTCAATCATCTATTGAGTATTTTAGTACTGCTGCTTCAGAATCAAAGAAATCTATTGATGTTCTTCAAAGGCACACTGAGCTGCATGTGAAAAGAGAACAATAACAACAGAAACTCGTCCAGATGCACCACGATTTACAGTTTACCCACCTGGGAGTAGAATTAGGTGCCATATTTATCCTAAATCACAGCCATAATGATTTAAGAATCAAAATATTTCAGAGGAATAGACAAAAAGCCTTCAATAGAATATATTGAATGTTAATTAATCTGGGAACACTTTGAAAAGTCTCCTGCTCAGTTGGTGGCATGAAGGGGGATTTTGTAAGATGCATGCCCAGCTTCCTTTAAAATCAGTCCTGATCTGCCTCTGTCCTGGAGAAAAGTATGACTTCCCATGGCAGGTAAGCTGAGTCCCAAACAATAAAAGTCTTTTCACTGACACCAGTGGAGCTAGGATCACAGACAGTGAATTAATATGGGAAGAAGTTTACATAGCAAAACACTGATATTCTCTGGAAATCATGAAAGATGAGATTTTTATGACAAGTAATTATGTTTTCTTAAATGGCTTTACTCAATAGGACCCTTGGAGAACCTTCTTGAGGAAAAAGAGGCAGAGGAAAAAGAACATTGATTCTAACTGCCCTGTCTGCTCCGAAAACATCTGGAAATAATCCTGAACAACCTCAAACAGAGGAAAAACATATCCATGGTGAAGGAGCATGTGATGCTTGGTTTCCCACAATTTTGTGGCATGTTGTTGGGCTTTCTGACAAGAGATGAGCTCTGACTGAAGATTTTCCTGAACATGAGACATTAATAAAATTTGGATCTCAGCACCGATTTTCTCATTTCTCCTAACAGGTGAATTTGCGTGGTTGCTACTCCCTTAAAGGGTCAAAGGGTGCATTATGACTTCCTTTATTATCCTGTTTTCCAAAAGCTAGGACCTGAATATTTTTTTGTCACTACATCGGGAAGTTGAAATGAGATTATTAAGAGGTGGATGAGTAGATATGCATTTATAAAAAACATTATCACTTAAACTTGAATTTCTTTTGTTTTGTTTTGGTTTTGAGGGATGTTTGTTTGTCTTGTTTTGTTTTGTTTTCTCCTAACAACAGAATTCCTAATTTTTTCTTGAAGTGCCACCCAAGTCTGACATAAAATTTGGGATTTGTTTAATCTGAGCGTGTGGCAAATTTAGGGACCTGTGTTTCCTCCTTCATGGATTGGAGTGGAAGTAATTACACAATGGAAGAGGCAGTTTTCCAGATTCCTGTAAGCAGGGCTTGACAGTCAAATTTGCAGCTGTGTTTAGGTTGTAAAGGTGCAGGGAGGTACCTAACAGGGTTACAAAAATGCATAACCACTTTTGGACAGAAAATACAATCATGAACCTAACTCTCCTAATAGTATTTCTAGATCAATTTCAGATGTTTATTTACATGTTTTGATGTACTGTAAAAAAAAGCACCTTCTGTTTCTACCAGTGAAATATTCTTGTGTTTCAAGCAATAATTCTGAGCACAATGAAATACGTTTTGTGTGTGTGTGGGTAGAAGGTGCCTTTTGCATGAAGCTAAAAGGTGTCTGTGTACTGTTGGGCACAAAATTTTGTAAGTATGTACTGATATTCTCTTATGGAACAGACACTAAAAAATACAAGAAATCAAATACTTCTAAGAAGTTTCCATTCAAAATAAAAGGGAAAAAAAAATGCCTTCCAAGACAGAAGAAAATGTCTTGTCGACTTATTTCTTTGTGCCCCAGATTATGTTGATTTTGGTAATTCACTGTTCTGTGAGTGGACAAACTAGCTTCATTATAAAAGAAGAAAGTGCATGTGTGCTCATGGGTCTTGCAGACTCAGCGTCAAAGAAAATGTGAAAGTTTACACGGCTTTCAAGAGTTTGCTGCAAAACTATCTACAGGAAGAAATGACAGCACACTTCCAGCTGAGGAAAAGAGATACAGCATTCAAATGTCACTGTCAATACTGATTTAATTGCTGTATGTATATGAGAAAAAAAGAGCAAGCCTCTACTGACACAGCAATGAACACTTGGCTTCGAAAGGCCACCTCATTGCCATTTTAAAAAAATAAGAAAAAAAGGAAAAATGTTGTTCCATGGCTTGGAGTTCTTTTCCAGGGACCAGGACATCAGACATAAAAATGAAAAAGCATTGTCCAGGTGCTTGAAAAACTATTTCTAAACATATCAGATTTATATTGCAAAGCAATGCAGATTTTAGGATGTGAAGAAAAGGTTCCCTAAAGATAAAGGTTTTTTATTTTAAAGTTAATGAGAAAAGTAATGACAAAAATTTTATAAAAGGGCACAAGGCACGAGGGAAGATCTTGAGAAGTGTTTATGTGACGTATTTCTTGTTCAGTTAGGACAAGATAACTGATATTATGAGTTTCATTTTTTGTTCATGGATCTCAGAAGGAGGGAAAGACGGAGGTTTTGGTACTTGTAGTGTTCAAGTGATATTTAGTCTTCATGGGCCTCCATAACTATTTGAGCAGCTTTTTTTTTTTTTTTTTTTTTTTTTTTGTTATTTTTATAAATATTGGGGCCAAGAGAATAATTTTTCGGCATTTCTTTTTTTTTTTTCATTTCTTTGGAAATTCCAGGTATTGGGGCTAATAATTTTACAAGCTTCATATGGATATTTTATATTAAAAGTAAGCTTCTTTTCATGGTGGCTTTGCTAAGGAGTCATTTCTTCTCTCTTTATTTCTCATTTAACTCACTCGAGTGTTATAAAGGGATCAAATCTACCTCTGTGGATGTTTCTAGGACTTCAGGCTGCTCTTTAAGTTCAGAATTTTCTGCTCTTTAATGTGTATTGCCCATCATTACAAGCTTTGAAACATACACCAATGGAGCATTGCCTTAACTAGTGTATGTGGAAAGCTCTAGTAAAGAAAAAACATTCATCATTTACCACTTAAACAAATGTGAATTTCCCTTCCAGAGGTGTTAAGTTCCAGATGCTAATACTAGGTCAAATACAGTACGACAAGAAACATCAAGGCTCATCAATTTCTACTATCTTTTCTAACTCATGGTCTCAAATATTTGAACAGGCTTTTGTTGTGATGGAGAAAATTTTTCTAACCTGTCCCACTATTTAATACAAGTGGCTTGGGCCAAAACTCTTTCCTTCCCAAACCTTGCAAATTCACATCTGCAAAGATGGGTAACATGTGGCACCTAAAGTGTTAATCAGACTTGTTCCTCATAAGAAATTTTCTTTTATATCATAAAAGTTTGATAGAAAGATGATAGATGGATAGATAGATAGATAGATAGACAGATAGATAGATATGCAGAACCCATCACACAATGCAAATAACCCCAAATGCAATAACACCAAGACTTAAAGCAAAGTTTAAATGCATTTCTTTGCCTTGGCTGTTTGCTTAAGTGAATTTGACCTTCCCTTCCCTCTGTCTAAAATCTTCCTGTTACTCTTGTTGTTATAGATTGTGGCATCTGTGTAGCATTTTCCTTTTCCTTATAACATGGCAACAAGCAAGTTAACAATCGATGGATAACACAAAAATGTCCTTTCTTCAGTCGCAGTGGATTTTTGAAAAGCACATTGACATAAAATGTCTTCTTTCCCACCTTTACAGACCATTTTTATTAAAAAGAAAAACTAAAAAACCCAAATATTTGACTGCTACAGTAATCATTAAAGACAAAAAAGAAAAGTTTACTCTCTTTTAATTTGCAACCAGTGATGAACAATAAATCCAACCTTTCTCTTCAAAAGGCAAAATAAAATCCAAATACTTTAGCCTCCAAATAATTATCAGGAGTCTGTCTGTACTGTCAGTGAGAAATATACAAGATTCAATTTTGACTAGACATTACAGCCCAGCAACCTTGTAACCCTGAATGTCAGTCATGTCACCTTCTCCTGTCAGGAGGTGTGTCAGGACTCAGTGACACCCTTATATGGGAAGGGTGAGGTAGAGGCAGGGTATTACCTCACCAGCAGTAGCATATTCTATATTCAAACCACTCGGGAAAAAATGTCAGATGTTCCCTGACCCACTCCTCCCTCTACTCTTCCAAGTGAAAACCACCAGAGCTACTTCCCAACGGGATGCTCCGGATTGCAGCCCTTCTCCTCCAGGCCACCATATTCACAGCCAGCACCATGACAAGGGGTTCTCTCTGCACCTCATACCAGGGCATGATGAGCTGAACATTCCAGGTGACGTTTTATGGTGCCTGAATCTCATGGACCATCTTCCCTCATTTTTGAGTGAAATAGAAAAGCAGTTCAGTATTTTCTTGGAGGTTGGGGTGCTGTATAGTTAACAGGGGTGAGCTCTGCTTATTGTTTTTCATGTTGACACTTTAAGCAGTGATTCCTGATCAGTCCCCTACAGGAAACTCTGACAGTGTGGTGTTTCTCAGTGCCAGCATGTGGGCTCACAGATGCCAGTGCAAGGCCATTTACATGAGAGTGGGGGAAAAGCCTGGGCTCTGCAGCTCATAATCTGCTGCTACAGGACAGGAGGAATTTCATTCTCCAGAGCTGTCCATCAGCTGCCTTTCTCCAGGAAAGGGAAATGGTAAGGGAAAGGGAAGAGGGAAAGGGAAAGAGAAAGGGAAAAGGAAAGGGAAAGGGAAAGGGAAAGGGAAAGGGAAAGGGAAAGAGAAAGGGAAAGGGAAAGGGATAGGGAAAGGGATAGGGAAAGGGAAGGAAAAGGGGAAGGTGCGGGAAGGGAAGGTGTGGGAAGGTGTGGGAAGGTGTGAGAAAAGAGAGAAGAGAAGAGAAGAGAAGAGAAGAGAAGAGAAGAGAAGAGAAGAGAAGAGAAGAGAAGAAAAAGTTATAGCTTCTAAGGAAGGGTTGGAATATTTTATTTTATTCATTCTTAATTGTCAGCATGAGTGGAAGTAGCTAATTGCTTTACATCTTAAGATATTGCTCTTCCAAGAGCTAGTTCACTGTATGCAACTGTTTAAAGCATTTGAATATGCTTTCTCTGTGCACAGTTTTCTGCTTCAGTGTCCTCCCTTGGCTGCCTTTTCCTAGCCTCATTCTTTAATGCAAAGGACATTTGCAATGAAAATGGGATCTCTGCTTCTTAACAGTTCATCTGCTCCTGCTGCTCATTTCCCCACCTGAAGTCACAATCCTCCACTTGTGACCTCGCTGCAGGTTGCTGTGAGAGGATTATGTTGTTGCAAATAGAGGTTTATAACTTCAGGAAGAGAATGAGCAGCCAGAGCAGATGGACTCTTTTGAAACGAAGATCCTGTCTTCATGCAAATACTGTGAATGATAAAAGGACGAGAGGGAGAAGTGGCAGAAATTACACAAGCAGGATTGTTTCTAAATACAGAGCACAATTATTCGTTGTCCCATTCCATGTCTGGAGCAGGGTTAATAGGAGAGACCCTGTAAGTCCTGGGGTGGTTCAGAGAAGCGATCAGCATTTGCACACATTCTAAAGTAACCTTCAGACAGCTCTGATACGTCCCTTAGTACTGCTGGTGTCTGCCTGCTATTTTGGGTGATACCAGATTTAAATCAGGATAGTCTATTGAAAGGAAAATAGCACAAGTCTTTATAGCTTGAAATAAGGACCAATTACCACAATCAGGAACTGTAACTAACTCACATACTTTGTGGCTCAGGCTCACAGAGGGATGTTAGGCAGTGAGTCACGCTGGCAGTGAAGACCATTCCAGAAGAACTGGAGGGCAAGTTTCTCAGAAATGGGTAGACTTTCTGGTGAAGCAGTTTTCTAAGCCATGTTTCTATGATGCCATGGGTATTTTGTTTTAAAGGTATGCAGCCTCACTCAGCTTGATGCAGGTGTCTGATTCAGTGCAACTCCTACTCCTTTGGTTGTGTTCAAGAAGTTGCATTAGCACAACCCTGAGCCTGAGTTATAAATTCCATCTCTTCAGTAGCTGAAGCAGCAAAGATTGCTTCCAGATATGGTCAGGTCGGGTGCCTGAATTTGCATCCCCTGTGCCATGCTCATTGCGTGAATATGCCTAGAGACATACTTTTAACCCAGCGTACTGCCTAATTATGCACTTGAGAATGAAATGCCCTTCGTTTGTTTAACAAACCATTAGATCCAGAACATCCTTTAGTCTTGCTGGGGAGAGTGATCACCAAACTCAGGGGCTGCTTGTTACTACAGACCTGAAAACATGAATTCTCCTGAACTATTTAAGACATACAAAAACACTGTTATTGACACTTGTAGCAAAAATCTATGCTTTCTTATCTCCCAGCATGTGAGTGTGAGACCTAACAGCTAATCAGTGAAGACGCATGAAATTATTCTGCAGCTGGGGATTGGACATGCCACAGCGTTTTCCTATTGTTCGGACAGAGCTCCACAGGCTTTCCCAGTGATCCATGGCTCCACAGAAGCCAGATCTTAATGGCAAGTTGCCTGGCTGTGTGAACACATGGGAACATGGAGCAAGCAGTGCAGACCTATGACACCGTTCATTGCTGTGACAGGTGAGCCAGGAGCCAGACACTGAGTCTTCTTTTTGAAATGCTTGCCTGAGCATATCTCATTCTTCATCTGGTTCAAACTCACAAGAGTGAGCTGGTAGTAAGTTCAGGAGACAAAGAAATAGAGAATTATCTGCTCTACACCCACATATGAAATCAGTTGGGGATAAGTCTGATAATTGAACTACAGTTTTATTCAATCACTGCTTCACTGTCCCTTTCCCTTCTCTTCTATTGCTTTCACATATGATTTTCTCTGGAAAGCTGATACAAAAAATATCATTGATTGATAAAGTAAAAATAATGATAAAATGAGATTCTTGGTTTATGGAAGCTAGCAGTGCAATGTTAATCTGACAAAGAGATAACTGCCATGTATGCATCGTACGCCTGTAATAATTTATATGTGTGTTCATTCTGATTCCCTGGAAAACTTTTTTTTTTTTTTAATTGCTTGATTTCACCTCTTCAACTGAGGCATTTAAGCAACTTATATTATCTGGACAATTTTGCAGGTTCTCAAAGGGATCCTGGGAAAAGACTAACCCTTGATTTACGAAGAAGCTGTAAACTAAGTGCATTGTTTACAAGAGGGACTGACTGTTCATCTTTAAAAAATCTTTAACATGTTAACATCTTTAAAATTAATCTCTAAACATCTATCCTTCCTCAATTTGTGAGTCAGTTTCTTGGACAGGGACAGATTTCTGGGAGGAAGCTGGGCTAGGAGTGAGCCACAGGAGCACCTTTCTCATCTGTCCATCCATGGCATAAAACCACTGTATCAATAGAATAAATACAGAAATAAATACAGAAATAAATATATAAATAGATAAATAAATCCATACTAAATCAATCCTGATGGGAAAAATTGAAGCAAAAACTCTGAAAACAGCACTGAGAGGGAGAATGTCAAAAAGATTTGGACAAAACTTTCAGACAGACGTAGCTTCTGCTGCTGAATGGTACTATGTGTCAGTATGTGTGACACTATCATTGGATACATCAAAGAGTGCGTTAAAAACATCCCTTCTACAAAAGGGAACACTGGTTGTGCATCCCTGAAAAGCAATGGCATTGACACAAAAGAGCTTGTCACCGATAGCAAAGGGAAATGCCAGCAACAGTTTTGCACGTATAATGATTCCGTCAGTACATTGGAGAGACGGGCAATAAAAATGATCAGGGTAGTGCTGGTCACATCATTTTATGCAGAGAACATTTGCAATGAATTTAGCCTCTTTTATTCCTTAAAAACACCTTGCAAACTGCTGATTGATATGGGGCAATCATTACTCATTGAGCTGACGGCTGGGAAGGTCCATGAGGTTAACCAATCTGACCCCAAAAGAATAATGATTATAACAGTATCCAGTGGCCTTACCCAAGCTCAGACTCTTTCTGGACTCTGTATGTGGAAGAACAGTTGTTGGGCCAATGAATTTATAATCAAACTGAATAAAATGTGGGAGATGAAATAGTCATGGCGTCAGAGTGGAGCAGTAACAGAGTTTAGCCAAGAAGCCAGGTTTTCTGACTTGAAGGCTAGTATCTAAGTTGGGAGTCTTTTACCTCTTTATATTTTCTTCACTATTTGAAGATCTCCATCACTGAATTCTGGCATAATGTCTCTACTGATTATTAAAGAGATATTTAACAGAGGTTTGGTTTTAATTTGGAGGGGATAATTTGTTCCTTTTTTTTTTTCCTTTTTTTTGGACAATTATTTTTGTTTTCTTCTAGAAGACTGAAAAATGGTTTTAAAATGTGGCTGTGTGTTCTAGCAGATGCCTAGGAACAAAGAGACAGAACTCTTTCTGCAAACATATTCCTGCTTCTTAAAATGTACCTTTCAAATCTATGCTGTTCAAACAAAAGAGGAAAAAAATTAAAATGTTGCATTTTTGCACTAAAGATGGCTTGGTGAAAAGTAAGTGTTGCTTCCCAACACAGTGCCTCAAACAATTCTTCCTTTTCAGGATCTCTCTATAGATGAAACGACAATTTTAAAGATTTTGGAATAAAACAAAAAAAAAAAAGCTTCTGGGTAGTTCAGATCAACTTAATACAGCTGCATGCATGACATGCATTTTTAGCAACAGAAGACATAATTTAGAAGACGTTTCTGATAAGCATTTGTGTGTATTAAAACAGTTTAACAGTTTTGGCAATATCACTGGAAGTAAATGTTTTGAAGAGATGTTTGGACTCTTTTTCAATGGCTTCTAAGGCTCACAATTAGTTGTCTACTCTTCTGTTAAACCAATCACAGGTGATTTCAGTGGGATTTTAGAAAGAAACCTCAGCCTTATCAGCCTATATTGAGCAAAAGTTTCCCAATATGAAGTCTGACCAGATATTTTCAATGTCTGATGTTTGGAAACACCAAATGGAGGAGCTATAATTAGAATGATGGTCTGCAAACAGTAAGTTATCATAGCAAAGAAATGGAAAATTGTAGTGGGATGTTGGGAAGAAGATCCTTATTATGTAGGCCTATTAGGCTTGAAATAGTCTCTCAGAGATGTTGTGAAAGTCCCCTAATTTGAGGCTGCTGGGGAGAAGACAGAGCACGATTTAAAGCAGTATCTCATAATACAGTGTGCCATCTATTATACACATGGAAACACTTCTTAAAAAGGGAAGTTGTGAAGTGTCATTTGAGGTGTAGTCTACACAAAAATAAAAAATATACACGAAATGTGGAAATGAAGCAAACAAATTAAGGGTTCCATAAAAGTTAAGAAGTGCTTTCAGTTGATTTTTAAGAAATATTTTACAAATGCAACCAGGAAGGAGATGATCCATTTTCTATGCAAGGCAACATATTTACCCTTTCTGTAACAGGCTGTTAGGATCCTACTTGAACAAAACTGGCTACTTAGCCACATAATCTAGGTTCACTTTAAATCAGATCTGTTGTTTTGTGCCTGGAATGATGTATGCCTATGTACAAGAAAAAAAAAATAGAAAACACATCCAGCAAAATAAATTCAAAAATTTGAGCAATGTAGCAACCTCTGGTAGATACTGGAGTATTTTTCAAATTTTGACACATGGCCAACTGCATTTCATATTTATTTTTTTGTTGTGTTTCTCCTTTTTTTTTTTTAATGTTAATTATTACTTATCCACTCAGCCTCCTCAGACTTCCCAGGGTGTCGTTCCAAGACCAGATTCCACAGAAATATCAAAGCATGACATCTATATCCTGTCACACTCAATGACTTTGAATCTCATTTCTCAACAGGCATTGGTTTCTTCATCGAATCAAGAAGAATAGCATTTGATTTCTGCTAATCTTTGGTGTTTTCCCTCAGATGTTTAATTCCTTGCTCCTATGTGCCCACATAAGAATCCTTGACCCATAGTTACCACCTTCCTAGGTGTCCATCAGGCAAGGATGTCCAGTAATGTTGTATTAGCCCACTGATGTCATATTAGCACAAAATTTGGCTCCTTTATTTTTCCATTTTTGTTTCTTCAGGGAAACTTCCACACATAGGTGGTATTTCTTTACATTATAAACTGGATTGTTCTTATTGGAGTGATGAAAGTTCAGTGTTGAGGTTTTCTATTTACTCTTGGGAGAGTCAGTAGATTATTCAAAAAGGATCCCTTTATGTAGTAAGAAAAACAAATTCGTTGACATGAGCTTTGATTTCATGACACTGGGAGTATAGCTCTCCTGGAAACAAAAAAAAACCAACAAAAGCCAGCAAATAGAACAGATGATTTAAAACTAATATTTGAGTACCAACCATAATGGCTGAAGTGAGCTTCAGATTTTGCTGGTGCAGAGTTGGGGTCTGAGGGAAAGTGATGATGTTTGAGCTGAAGAAATTAATTTCCCATTTATAAAGTATGGAATAAAGTCCTATTCTCATCTTCTTTCTCATCCCCTAAATCTCAGAAACATTCCAATATCGAAAAGCATCATCACAGAGCAAAAAAATCCCACCTCATCTTCTGTTGGAGCTGCTACTTCTGCCTAACCTCAATTCCATTTTTTATCACAGTAGAAAATGGAGCCAGATGGGAATGATAAAACTGTCTGTGCATTCACTTCATTCAAAGCTGCAAGTTGCACTGAAAAGGATGCATATTTCTCTCTATGCTCTGAGACATAATGCAGGTTGGAAAGAGCTCACAAAACAATGTGTGGCAATATAATACTGTCCAGGTACTGCACAAGACTATGCAATCTAATATGTGCATGCATGAGTGTGGATGTGTAAAGGGAGCATAAGGATAGTCACATTAAGTATTTTTTCCATCCCTGCTATGATGAGAGTTTTGTTTGGCAGAAATGCCATAAAAAATGGCGGGTGAACAAAAACCCAACAAAAAAAAAGAATAAGTTATGTTTCTCTTTCTTGTTGACTCTATTTCCTTGATTTCAAACCTGGCTGATTTTTACCTAGCACTGACACATGATTTGAGGAGCTCAGTTGTGCCTTTCTAGAGTTGTCTTCTGTCCTACCTTCTGAAGGATGGTGGAACAAACGGGGTTCAGGGGATCTCCATCCCCCCTGACAAAGATAAGACATGGAAGGGACTGCTTGTTTAGTATTTAAAAAACAAAGGCTATAGTTACCACTTCAGCAAAAAGCAATTGATCACCAATAGTGAGAAAACATTGTTAAGCCACAGCACACAGACCTTGAGGGATTTATGAGCAGCTCCAAGCTCACCTCTTGACTTCAGTTGGAGACTGGGCAACGTGTCTGAGTACCAGGATCTGACTGGTAATGTCCTGTGCAAATGAATTTAGAGATTTTCTCAGCTTGTATTCACATTCTACAAAAGGTAAATATCCCCCAATTACACCTACTTGGAGCTGAATTATCGACTTCAGCTTTGAAGTGCAAATGAGCTGAATGAAAACATAGACTGCAACATAGGAGCTATTCCTACTAGCTGATTTATAGTGCATTAACTGTCTAGTAAGGAAAGCCTTCTATTGCTATGGATTTGTAATCCCCCTGTCCAATTATCCTGAAGATGAAGGCAAAATGCCATCCAGTGTATGAGGCAATCAATAGTAGTCATTTCTTAAAATTCTTTACTTCTCTTTCTTTCCAGCAATCCAGGTTATGGGGTCTTCCATAAATTGCTCTTTCATGGTTTATCAGCCCTGCTGTTTCTAAGAGCCAGGCTTAGGGACTACAGTTATGAAAATAAACTCCTATAAACAACCCTCCAGTAGGTTAAAACTATCGGTATTTATGGCGAATGGAAACTCCTTTAGAAACTTCTAATCACCATTGTCTCTCTGTCTAAAACTGATCTCTGATGAAATAAATATGTCAGGAAGTGGCAAAAATAAAATACTGTTAAATTTTTTATTTAAATTAAATAAATAAATATATACGTACATGATGTCATACCATATGAAAAGTTCAAGCAGTCAATTCTTCCATTACTGTTTGCTAAAGGATATTATATCTTCATGCAGTACTATTTCCAAACTCTCATATGAAACAGAAGAGGAGCCCTCTCATTTGCCAAGGCATCACATCCCTTGTTCAGTCTTCTATTTTCAGGCATTTATTTTAATCAGTGGAAAACATCTTGGCCTCACTGGTTCTTAGAATTACAGTATAAACTCTTTTTGCTGCTTCCTAGAACTTCCAACATGAGCACAGAGTTCAGCTTATTTGAATATCATGTTTAGTTCAAGAAAATATTGGCTATAGCACATTCAATTTGCTGTATTTGTGTTCATGTGTTTCTACCCATCTATACCTGCTAAACAAGCCATTTCTTTCACTTTAGAGACAGCTAAATAAAGATACAACAGTTGAAATTCATGCCATAGGTGTAATTGGAGGAAGTAGCCCCCTCCATTTATAACCTGTGGAAATCAAGTTATTAAAATCATTGCAATGCAGGATGAGAACAAAGAATTGTAGAATTGTTTGGGTGGAAAAGCACCTTAGACTTCATCTAGTTTCACCCTCACCACCCTGCCATGGACAGGAAAGATGTCTCTCATCCTCAAGTGCATGTATAAATTTTGGCAACTCTATATGCTTTTCCCTCCCTAAATTGCTAGTTTAATGTTAAAAATAAAGACAATGAGGAATGGTTCCCTGAAATGCTGATATCTAGCACATACATGTCTGAAATAAGATAAAAAATAATTCTAGCCTTTCTATTAAAAGGAAGGTAGCTGGCAACTAAAGAGTCACAATGAGCAATAAGACATTTTTTAGGAATCAATATCAGTGATAGGACAACGAGCTTCCAAGGAGTTTCAGCCTCTTAAAAACATCTGTGTTCTTCAGTGATTTGGGATCTTAAAATGGTCATAACCTTTATTATTTAAATTCAAATAGATAAGATCACAGTGCTATGTGGAAACAGAAATATTGACATAATTTTGGGCCAAAATGACAGTTGCTATGATGTTTTCCAGTGAGGTAAATGATCTGTGTTTGGTGGAAGGTAGTTAAATCAGTGTTCAAAACTGTATTAAATTCCAGCTGTCTTTGTTCTGTATGGGCATGTCTAAAGATATTATAGACTATGAAGTAAGGAGAATGCTCTGATTGACAGAATAACATTTTCCATCACTGGGTTTTTGTTATTCTAGCAATCAAGGTACATGCATAGTTGTCTTTATAATATGGAAGGTTTTCAAATTTATTAACAATTTTCAATCAAAAAGGTAATTTATGAACTAAAGAAGGATATACTTTATAGATTAAACCCCAGAATAATTGTGACTATTTAGCCAAGTTCATCCAGGAAATATGGATGTGTTCAAGGCATCAGATTCTGTTGACAGGCTCCTTATGGGCACTGATATGCACATAGTGTTGCCTGAGAATCGCAGGGCTACCTGAAATTCAATTTTAGTAAGTGATCCTTGCATTTTCTTGAGAAATGCACCATTCTGTTTGGGCTTAGTCCAGAACAAATTATGTAGGTAAAATGGAAACACGGTTATCCCATTTCCAGGAGAATTTTTATCTGCACTACTCTATAAAGCTTTTGCCTAACTTCAAAGTTCAGATGTTACTTTGTAAAGGCAGAATTAATTTTCTTGATTGCTAATCCATCACCACTAAGTATGATGCATATGGTATCAAACATAGGTATTTCTGCTATCATTAATTGTGGCGCATTGTCACAACCGATAAGGAAATGCAATATGAGAACAAGAAAACAGTCGCTGGATTTGGCAGCTTACCCTTGTTTTCCTAGTCACCATGGCAGGTACCAACTGAAACCCTTAACTCAGGAGGCTGACTGTGTGAAATAACGAGGAAAAGAAACTCAGGACTTGGAGAGCATCAATCATTCAGCTGTGTTGTCTCACACTCTGTTTGCAGTGCTGTTGTTCAGTGAAAGATAAAGATGAATAGGTCTGAAGAAGGAGGGATGTCTGTAAAATATCCAAATGCTCAGGAGCAAAGGCATAACTTTTGGCCCTGAGACTTCTGCTAGAGAAAAGGGGAGGCAGTGACACAGTGAGAGAAGGAAATTAACATGTGCTTGATAAAAGAGAAATCAAATAAAGAACTGTGGTTTAAGTGGCTGGTAAAGTACAGCTGAAACGATAAGAATCATATGACAGACAGGAAAGGAAATTAACACAACATAATTTAGCAGGGTAGAAAATATCTGGGTCCAAGCCCAACAGCAGGTAGAAATACTCAGGTCAGGAGGCAAAGAATAAGCTGTCTTTGAGAATGTAAATCATAATGTGAAGTGCTAGGGAGATCTTTTGAAAAAAAACAAACAAACAAACAAAAAAAAAAACCAAACAAACAAAAAAAAAAAAAAAACCACCAAAAAAAACACCGAACAACCCCAACCAAACTTTTCTGTTTCTGTTTGTTTTATGGGGAGAGAATAGAATCCCTGAAATGGCTGTGAATTACAGATTAAATCATTTTATTATTAAATAAAAAAGTCAATGGAGATAGATCCTTTGAGATTGTATAGCTGTTCCCCAGAGTATCTCCATAATATGGCAAGCTTATATAAGCAGGGAGACAAGGAGGTGAATCCTGTATTTTAAAACCAGTAGAAGCTATTATTATTATCCTTGCTGACCCCCAGCGTAATGAGACCTAGAACAGCACAATCATTTCTGCATTAGATGAAGAATGAGTGTTAAAATTTTTTGGACAGTGCTGCAGCCCACATTGCCCCATAGGAAGACTCCCATTAATTCATCCAGGCATCTCAAAATGCTGCTGAAATCTTTTCCAGCCCCTGGTTGAGAGACACAAAAAAAAAAAAAAAAAAAAAAAAAAAAGTTATTTGAAACTGTCTTAACCCTTCTAATTTGCTGCTAAACTGTGAGATGAATGTTGCATCACTCAGTAGCACAATGCAGATTTTTAATGATTTTGCATTGCTATTGCTTTTACTGTTAAGGGAAACTTAATCTCATGAAGCAGACTCTGGATTAGGTTACCTTCTTTTCTCCTGATTTTACTAGATGACAGGCCTCCTAAGGTTATGTTACAATTCAGAACTGAGACACAGAATTGGCCTGGCTGTCCTGACTTACTATCAATTTAGGTATTTTTTAACTCTGTTTAGCTTTTTTCTTTTTTTCTTTCTAAATGTGGTCTTATTAAATCAATTCCTGACATTTCAGTAAAAACCAGGAATAGACCAGCAAAATACTTGTTCCTATTCCACACTGAACTCTGTTCTGCACACCTGCACTCCTCAGCTCTATATTTTGAAGGGGCAAATTGCAGGTCTCTGCACTGGTGTCTTCCAGTGTATTTCCCACTCTCCTCACAGGACCTCTGCTTCTTATTTCTCTGTCGGTTAATGCCAAACTTTTTCCTATCGCAAATCATTCATGCTCATCCTTCTGTAACTTTATGAATCTTCAGCTGCTTCATATATCTTAATTTAAGTGAGCTAAAAATAGGTGTTCTGGGATGAGGAAGCAAAATAGATGCTATAATAGTGCTGCAATAGTAATAATATAGTAATAAAGCAACCATCATAATAACAATAAACAGTGGTGATATTTTCACTATTTAAATGACACTTAATAGCTACTGAATGACATAATAAACATAAGATGCATTATATGTTGCATTATATATTTTTCTGAAATATCTTTAATTTAGGTATTTTAAAATATAAACTGTTTAAATGTATATGAATGTGTGTATGTATATATATTAATATAAAATATATAAATATATACAAACACAAACACATTCATAGAATCACAGAATGCTTTGGTTAGGGTGGGGTCTCAAAGATCATGTAATTCCAGTCCTAACTAAGTAAGATCTACTTCACAGAAACAAAACCACACATTTAAATAACACTAAATTTATTCAAGTCACTTTTTAAAATCCGGCCTTATTTTCTGGATCTCTCACATATGTTCTGAAGCAGATAAATATCTTTAGATTCTTTAGTAAGATCAGAAATATATCCAACATATGCATCATCTTGAGATGCATTCTGGTCCACGGAGGAATGTGTTACTGAAGGAACCAAAGTTTCAGCTTGTTTTAAACAGGAGTGGTTTGCAAAGTCTGGTATTAAGAGCAACACTGAAAAGTAATCAGGAAATCCCAAGCAAAGTGCATTTTCTTTAGCACAATGTTTTGCTTAAAGTTGGGCTAAGAGATGACCACAACAAAGGAGAAGGAGCCAGTAAAGGTTTTCTGTGCTACCTTGTGCAGCCAAATTAATGTTGCTACACATAGCATGATGTATGTGTACTTTTGTATGCATTTAAATGAAGAGAGCAGAGGGGCTGCCGCGTCTTTAATCTAAATAAATCTCCAAGTGTGTGAAGGACTTGGCAAAGTGATAAAATCAGAACAAGACAGAGAAGCTGCTTCTGGGGTGAAATGACCAACAGCAATTTCAGGGCCTGCTCTCTGAAATAGATGTGAGTCTTTTCATTCATTGACTTCTGCAGGTTTGGATCAAGCTAACAGCAGGGAAGCATAATTTAGCTAGCTGAACATGCGGAAAAAATTCAGAGGGAAGGAATTCACTGAGCCTTACTGGCATGTGGCCATGTGCTCTGGAAGTGACCCCCCCACCCTGCCCTGACTTTCACAAAAAGATGAATAGAAATGATCATGGGAGGCCAAGGCCACAATTTTTGAATGACCCTGTAAAGCAACCCTTCCACCAGCCTCATGTGTCATGTACATCCAGTGGACAAAACGATGCAGATACACATCAAAACAGGCTTTTGTGTAAACTCAATATTATTATAGCATACAAAAAAAAAAAGTAATGTGGAGCAAAGCACCATTTAAAATGCATACTAATTAAAGTGGGAAATTACCAAACATGAATTCACTTACCACTTCATTTACCATGTTACACTATAGATCTGGTAACCTTTATATTCAATAATAAAATCCATGACTAATTCCTAAAATAAACTCTGAAAACAAAAGCAGTTATTTGCTGAAACCTAGCATATGCCAGAGAAGCGCATTAATAGAAACAGTTTCGAAATTATTTTGGAACAGATTAAATCCGGTGAGCCTGATCCACGTCTAGTGTAAATTGGCATCGTCCTTGTGACTTTAAATGAATTAATACCACTAGGGATTTGGCTTTTTGCACTCTATGTTTTTTTATTCATTTGTATGGGTTGTTTGCTGGGGTTTTTGTTAATTTCTTTTTTCTTTCTTCTTTTTTTTCAGGCAGAACACTGCTTCAAAACAAACGTAGTTAAATCTCTCAGAAAGTCCACACATGAATGTTAATGTATTAAAATAGAAAATATTTTGTCTTTTCTTATATGCTACATGCATGAAAGAACAAGGGCCTGCTACAGGTCTTCCCAATTCCATGAAAGTCTATGTTAGATTATTTTCAGAGTTATGCGTGCATGAAAAGGGATTTTATAATTCTTCATCTCCTGAGTGAATTTGTCCCTTGCCTGTTGTACAAGGATTAAACTTCTTGTAAGCATTAAATGCTCTCCCCTTACGGCAACTGAAGAGCAAGGAGGATATTTTGATTCTGCTCAACCTGTTGTCTCACTTCTCTCACCTCTGATGTGCACAGAAGTCCCTTCCTTTCCCTTTGGGGTACCCATCAAAAACTGTCCCACTTGATCAGCAATACATTTCTTGAATTGCAAATAAATTCCAAATGTGTTTGGCATAGGGTGGAAAGCACAAAGAAAACGACAAAATAAGACAAATTGTAAACAAATATGACAAGCTGAATAGAAAACGAGAAAAACAGGTGCAAAGCTGGCATGGCCTTGCATGAATATTATTCACAGCAGAACTGAGAAAATGTCTGATTCACCTTCTTCCCCCCCCTCCCCCTCTCTTTTTTCATTCTTTTTTTCCCACTAGACATGAAAGCTGTCTAGCTCACTTGTCAGCTAAGGTTGTGTCCAGTGTTTGAATGCTGCATAAACTTTGTTTTTCCTGAAGGAAACCAGGTTTTTAGATCCCACACGTTAACAAATCTGAGCAAAGAGTTACTGTGAGGAAAACAAAGCAACTACTCTGCAGTGTCCTCCCAGCATAATGTTGAAGTATGTGCAGTTCCCTAAGTCACCAAAGACCAAGTATGTCCATTATCAGCCTGCTAAGACACTCCCAGGAGAAGGAGAGCCCTGGAAACTTAAAAGTATTGTTGAATTTTCTTTTACCTTATTGGGATAAAGTGTCCCTTGATGGTTCTAGATTGTAACTCATCTTCTATGGAGTTAAATGAGAGGATGTGCTGATGCTTTCCATTTTAAGGGGATTTTTTTCCCATCAAATGTTTCCTTCATCTTAAAGGGCAGTCATCACATGCCTAAATTTTAATTGTGTAGTTACTGCTGGTGATAACATTTTCACATATTTTTAATTCTTCCAGTGTCACCACTTCATGAACTATTTGATGGTCTCCTACTGCATCCTATTGTCTACATCAGTAAGGCAAGTTACATATATATATACTGACTTGCACGTAGATGGAAAAGGGGAAAAGAATGAGGTTTCGAAATAAAGAATTCTATAAAATCTATATAAAAAACCATTCGTAGACAAAATTCTACCCAAACTTTCACCTTGTAAATTCTCCAGGAATTTATTTTGGAAATTTGTCGCCTTTTGAACATGTGCTTTGTGTATATTTTTAGATTTAGATTCCACTCCCAATCTGTAAAGTGTTCACCTGGCAGCAGTATTCTGTGTCAAAACAAAAATCATTGACTAAAAATATTCCCATTTCAAAGGCCATTTTAAATAAGTGTATCATTCTATGCTGTGCTTGTACCATGCCTTGCACAATGTCCAAGGCTTGTAATGGCAGCACCGCTATTATTGAATCATATTATTTTTTCTAACAACTTTCACACATTCATGTTCTGTTATCAGCATTTCTTGTGCTGAACCCTCCTAATTGCATCAGCTTTTGTGTGGAGACTAATCTTAGGAGTTAATATATCTCATTTCTGGAGTCCAACAAACACTGTAAAAAATCCTATGTGAATTTCTACCTGAATTAATTCTCTGACACTCAATTTTCTATGAACATTCAAGACACTGAGTTTTCCTGCCAGGAATGTGTTTATCAAACACTTATTAGTTCTGGCAATAGTAGTTTTAAAGATGCAAATATTTTCAGTGAGATATGCTTGCTTTTTTACCCAGTCAAGAAGACTGTATTAATATTACGAAATTTCTCTGACCAATTGCAAATAAGTACCCTATTTAAACAGCAGAAAAAAAAAAACAAACAGTATCTCCACAGACATACTACTAAAAAAAAAAAAAAAAAAAAGGCAGAAAATTCTGTCATATAGCAAATAAGTCTGAGAAGGCTGTGATATGCTGGGAAGTAGAAGGAAGCTAATTTGTCAGATAAATGAATTGTTGTGAATTGCACTGTTATCTCTGTTCAAGGGGAATGAGCCTTGATTCTGGAAGGTGCTGAGCCAGTCCTGCCAATTTCTAAGCAGTCTCAGGTCCCATTGTGGGAGAATATACATGTTTTTCACATACAGACTGATTTCGATGAGACGTATCATAATGTCCAAGAAAAGAAGCCTGCTTTCCTTTCCCACCTCCACCATGAGTCTCTTTCGTGACCTTGGGCAGAACACTTATCCTCTCTGGACAGCAATTCCTCCATCTGAAAATTGGGCATGATACTATATTTTTAAAGCTCTTTCAGACTCAGGATGAAAAATGTTAGACGTTATGATTATTTATTATATTTCATTGCTGACATCTATTACTGAGTATGTATTTCACAGTGACAGCTATCACAGTATGTATATTTCTATAATGACAACTATCACAGCACGTATATTTCTGGGATGACAACTACCATATTAGAGTGTGTATATTTTTGGAATTAAAGCTATAACAGCACAAATTGTTCTAAAACTATAGTACTAATTGCCATATACTTTTCACAAATACATGGTGTGTTATTATACGTCATCAAATTGTACTTCTTGTTTCATTTTATATATATATATATATAATATAGGTATATGTAATGTGTAATACTTATTCCATGTTGGTTGACATCCACCAAGTTTCTCTATCCTAGTAAAGCATCCCGTACAAAGCAATCTCAAGCAACAATGTAGAGAAATGCACACACTGTGAAAGACTTTTAATGGCTAACAATTCAGCATGGGAGTATCAAGGAAATCTTTCACAGCATATATTAGAGAGTTAAACATTGCAATCCACTCTTCACACTGATATCCAATATGTAAAGGAAATGCCAAGATCAGTCAAAATCTTGTTTTTCTTCTTGTTTTCCTGCTGACATTTATATATATATATATATATATATATATTTAACAGAATATTTATTATGTAGCCAGAAGAAGAGATACTTGTAAAAGAAAAAAGGAATTGTTCTCTCCTCACAGAGCAGTTCGTGGGAGGATTATATACAGCTGACTGCTTGATAGAATGCCTGCCTATTTTTCAAATTAAAAATTGCTTATAAGCTTTTATGTACTCTGAGTCATTTTTAAATAAATAAAAATAGGAATGTTTATTTAAAATTCTTAAAATTGCTAAGATACATATTTCAACATCAATTAGTAAGTCAATTAACTTGATAACATTTCATGTTTAAGAAAGACTAAGCTCTCCCACAGAAGTGTGCCCTTACATCGTGGAAAAGCTTGGAGCTGAAGCTTATTCTGGACCCTGGTTACAGCTCAATAAACATCTGCAATGTCCAAAATGCAGGTGAAAAAACTTCCCGATTTAACTAGAAATATTTAGTAAAGTGAGGCTGAAGTTCCAGTATTCTCAAGTTCCCAAAACGAGATTAAAGAGTCAGACAAAAAGAAAAACAACCAAAACCCAATTAAATTAATAATTTGTTCTTTTTTTAATTTGAAAAACTTTAGTTGTCTGAAAGCATGAAAAAATATGTAACTTTTTTCAGTTTCATTTAAATCACTCAGTTTAAAACGTTGATTCTTTGGCCTTTCAGTTTCATAGAAAAAACTGGTTTAATGACAAAGATTTTCAAAAGGGACGTTCTTTCAGTTACTTAAGCTACTAAGGTCAGTTTCTTTAGCCCTATTAAGTGCAAAATCTCCTTGCAAACTATGATATGAATTGCTAGCCAATTGACAGTTAAGTTTTCCACATGACCTCCATTGTCTGGGATAGAAATACTTCAATACAAATTGACCTCACATCCAATAAAGTCCTATGGCAGGATTGAGGTTTGCCAGCCTGCCTGCTGAAGAAGTCTCCACACATCTACGGTTATCACCTCTTTGTGAGCCTGAAAACCAGCTCGTTACTGCTATTAAACATCTGGGTTCCTACTTTTGATAGCAGTGTGGGACCAGGTTATCTGCTCACACTTCTGCCTGTTGATTCACTGCTGGTCATATGGCACCAGCACCACTTGGGGTTGTGTTCCTGTGGTGTTCACAATGTTATGCTCCCAGCACTGCCTCTTTAATATGGAAACTAATGCAATTAACCAAAAGACAGCCTTCTGCTTATAGATGTGGAAAAAAAAAGGTAAAAGTTGGCTGAATTGTGAAGAGTAGTATTACCCTCTGTTGGAACCATAGGAAAAAACATGTTTCACCCAAGTCACAGTCTTGTACTTATTAGTATTAGTTCCAGAACCACTGCTAAATCAAGTATTTTGAGATGCTAGTCCATGAATAATAATGCCAGAGAAGTACAATAATTAATAGAACATGAGGATATTCCCTAAAGAGCATGAGTGGCATTGCAAGAGGTATGCATGCCTGTCCTCTGAAATTTGTCTGCTACGGCCTCTTGAACTTTGATTTTGAAAGGTGGGGAAGAGGTGAAATGAATTACACTTCATTAGCAATGTCGAGTAAGATGGAGGCCCCTCTTCTCTGGAGAAACAGCCTTTAATTGTGAAATTCCCATAATTCCCCCATGCACATCAAGCTGGATTGACTCTGGTGCTCTGACTGAGTGCCGGTGATGGTTTTCATTAGCCATTCTTTCTCTTGACCCTGATGTCATCGTTGTTATTGTTATTTATTAATTTAAAGTGCCTCATTCTCCCCTGGATTGCAGGCATTTCACGCAAAAATCATATCCACTAAGTAAATATTAGCATAATGGTAACAAAACAAACTTTTCAGGAATATTTTGTATCAATTTATCACTGATGGACCGACATCCCTGGAGGCTCGGGTCTGCTTAGTCTGCTAGCAATTACAATAGAAACAAGCTGCCATTGCACACACCTCTTACCATTCTGACTCTAACCTTGACCTGGAAAGGACATTTTCTAGGGGTGAGAGGATGTCTTAGCCTATTCATTACTTTTCATGCCTTTTTAGACAGGTGGAGGAAAATCATGCAGTTAGTGATGATCTTAGCAAGCAACAGTATATTAGCCAAAATGAAGAGTAATTCAGGGTAGCAGGAGAAAGCAGCACAGACACTGAAGTAATGAATTTCATGCTCTCCTTCGCCCACTGGGGTATACAGTGTGGAGATGCTCAATCAGTCATCAGATATAAGAAGGGCATAATTTATATTTTTTTCCTAGGCTTTTGTATCACCTTAGGGGGACAAAGGTGAAATGGAAATTCCTAAAGCATTTGTTTTGTTTTGTTTGCTTGTTTATTGTTTACTTTGTTGTGTGTGTGTGTGTGTGTTTGTGTTTGGTTTGTTTTCTTCTGTTTTTAAAAATAGCACAAGGGTTTTATATACCTCTCTGTTGAGTCAATTACCACAGTGGGTGTTGCACAGGTGGTGTGTGCATTCCTTGGCCCCTTTTGCTTTCTGTTTATTCTGATTCTTTGAAGCAGCTCTGAGAAAGCTTCCATGCAATACTGAAGTAAATCCAAACCACTTAAGGGCAGCTCTAATAAAAAGCTCTTGGGAGAGGGAAGAAATTGAAGAAAGTGTCTTATCTTTTTCATTTCTTTCTTTGGTCTATTTTTGTCGGTTGTGTGCCTGAAGATGTGTATGTCCTGGTTCTTCTGCATACAGCTCTGTCAAAGAGACTTCTTATGAATAACCTGGAAGTCCTAGAGAAGATATCACACCTTCCAAGGGTTCATGCAGTAGGAAGCAGCTCTGCTGCTGCCATTTATTCTCAAATGATTTTATTCACAATCTACTCTGGAGTCTTCAAATGGTGAAATGGTATGGGAAGCTCTTAATGCTTGCCTTTCAAATACCACAATGCAGAATTCACTCTGATTTACCTCTGGCTTAAAAAATTATGCCTAATCTCTTCCAAGAGGATAATTTGTCCTCAGTGTCACTGCTACTGTAACAGAGGCTGTGTGGTGATGGCAAGTTCAGTAATCTGTCTGAGATGCTGTGGAGATACCTAGGCACTTATTTCTTTCCAATTCAGTCCAGTTCAGTTTAGCTATAGAACATTTAAATAACACATCAAATGTAAAGTAAAGCAAATGCATTAAAATCTTGGTGTGGAGCCATCTTTATCTTTCCAGTTGTCTGATTGTCCATGTCTAGCTGAGTCCAGGAAAATGCTCAGATTGGCATTGTAAGCTGTTTCAATTGCTCTGAAACAACATCATTCATTCCAAGACAGTTAAGAAATGATTGCTACTTTTGTGTGTGTGTGTGTGTGTCAGTGTTTTGCAACACAGATTGATTAAAAACAAACAAAAAACCAAACAAACTAACAAACACATTTCTCTTTTTCATATGTTTCCTGCAGCATGGTATGGTACTTAGAAGCATTGAACAATGAGCTGTACAGTTTGAAAAAGCAAAATTCCCATTTTACCCATGTAGGAAGTAGAAAACATTAACATTTGGATTTGAATGTACCCAGGCTGCTCCAGAAGCTTGGCAATCACAAATATCATGCTGCCTAGAGAATCAGAGACCATGGAAAATAATTGTAAAGATAAGTACTTGGTTATGTGGAAGCAAGAGTGAAGAAATCTACATTAGGAGACTAACTGTGCATTAGGTGTATAATACAATATAGAATGACATAAATTACCATAGCAAAGGAATGGACGCTAAAGGAGCAGCAGATAGGGGGATGTGTATAAAGGAAGACTGGGATTCCAGACAATGTTTGCTTTGTCACTTCTTGCTTGAGAAATGCTCTTATTAAAAAAAAAAAAAAAAATCAACCAATGCTTCTACACACAGAGTTGCAGTTTTGGGTTTTTTTCTTAATGTCAGGCTTTTTTTTTTTTTTTTTTTTTTTAGATCCTCTATTCTTTCCTTCGGGTTTTTCTATGGTGTGGTAGATTTTTTTCTCAGAACTGGAAAAAATGTGGTATCACTAGAGTCAATGTGTGTTAGTGCTAACAGCCCTAAATTCTGACATTTCTGAGGGGAAAAAATCCTACTACTTTAATCTGGCGGCACTCCAAAGCCTGAAGGGAATTTTAAATTATTATTAGATTTTATCAAATCCTAAAATACAGAACAGGGATGGTTTTGACACATCTTTCTGGACCAGATTGGTAGGTATTTTGTGAGATTTACAGAACTGCTTAAACAAAGCATAAATAGACATTTATTTGACTATTTTAAAGCAGAGTAGAAATACCTTTCTATACATGTATGTATCTTAGACAATTAAGAGTTAGCTTTTATCAAGCTTTAAACATGTACAATGCTGTCTGTACCTTAGGTAATCTTGCCTTACAGCCAGTGAACAGAACTATGTGCTTCACAGCATATTTTAGAACCTTGCTTTAAAATGAGAGGAATCATACCTTGGATGTGATTACTTCTCTCCATTTACTATAGAGAGCGTATGCAGTGACTAGCTCAGATGAAAATGTCTGCTCTGTGTATATCTATTTAAAGTCCAATGAATCACACCTGAAACTCTGAATTCACACAACTCTTAAGTCCTTTGAATTTTTTATATTAAAATACAAACCAGTGCCTTGCCAGCTCTGCTGTGTGTGTTGTGCAAGGCCGATTGGTATCCGATTGATTCTCCTCCTTATTCACTGGTCTCATATCCTCCCTTTCTTAAGAAAAGAATGAAAAAAGGGTGAATGACAACTTTTAGCAACCAATGGTCAGAATATGCTTTCACTGCAAAATGTAAGGACACCCTCTGCTATCCCAGATTAGCATTCTCTGTGAGCTGACAACAGTATAAGCTGTGAAACATTGACATTTGCTTGAAAGTTAGATGGGGACTTCTGTGAATATTTGTTTGAAGGGGATTCTGGAAACACTGTAGTGAGAGGTGGTGATAAAATCTGTTTAGGCAACTCTTCAGATTTTGTCATTAGAATTTCCTTTCATTGAACCCAAATTTTCTAGTGGAGAACAGAATATGGTCTGTTGGCTGAGATTCATTTTAAAGAAGGCAAATTTGCAAATCCCAAGGAATCCATACCATGTACATAACACAACATGTAGCACACAAATGAAACCCACAACCAAACAAAACCTGATAGTGTATCAAGGGTGATTTTCAGAGCTTGTTGTCTCATTGTTGTTATTCTTATATAAATCTGTTAAAAAAGGAATTTTTCTATAGCTGGAAAATGGAAAAAAAAAAGTAAAATGTATCATACATTAATTTTTTGAAGTAAACAGGCCAAAACTTCTCAATTCTGACTTGCCTGTTCTCTCTAGCAGTTTAGTTAACAGTTTATTCTAGTTTCTTTAAAAAAAAAAAAGTTTTACAGAGTACCTGCTCGAAAATCACAATATAAATGCAAATAGACTGGTATTGAGAATCTCTTGATTAAATACTACAGAAAAGTAGCAATAGCATAAAAATTCATTTTTTTAAACTACAGTTTTTAACTCCAGTATTATCATCTTAGCCAAAAGTCATGAAACAAATCCAAATTGTGCTTTCCAATAGCCCTGATAATCCAACTTAAAGTGGAAAACCAAACAAAAATAAACCCAAAAAATTCAAAACAGAACAACAACAACAAACCCAAACAAAAAAATAAAAAAAAAAAAAAAACCATCGAAGGAAAAAAACAAAAACAAGCCTTGTGGAATAAATTTTCTTAAGACTCCTCAGGGCCAAAAAGATTCCTGTTTAAAAGGTGCACAGTCACAACTAAGATCTATGGTTTCATGATAAAAGATTTCCATTTTACAGAAAATAGTTCTGCTGAAAAATTAAAAAGGTAGAAGATAATGTTATCAAGAGAAATTCTGAAGTCTTTGTTGGACCCAAAAGGAAAAGTCGCTGAATCTCTATTGTGTATCATACTTGAGAGGATTTATGACTTTGGATGAGCAGTTCTGTAGTCTATCAGAAGGAAAGGAATAGATGGAACCAAAGCCAAACTTGTGCAAGGAAGAGGGAGAGAGTGAGGAACATTATTAAAGCAGACAGTAATGGAAATCTATGAAAAATCTGAACAGAGTTACAGGTGAAATTATTATGTCCCCTTCCAGACTGAAACATTGCTCCCCTTCCTTCTTTCAAACTGAAATGTCCAGCAGGTGGGACACAAGTGTTAGTTTTATCTTTCCTTCTATGCCAAAAGACGCTAAAGAACTTGAGAGAGCGCCTGAAAACCAGTCCTGTAAAAATTGGGTGACAGGTCAATCTGGGATGCTTTTTGGGAAAGCTGCCCCCTCATTGATATGGCAGTGAGGAGCTCCAGCTTCCAGAATGTGCAGGGCTCAAAAAGTATTGGCTCTCATCCCTAGCAAAATTATTCATCACCTCTTTGCTCAGTGACAGCCTTAGCCAACCAACCATCCATCAACATGTGGCTACCCATATGTCTTCCTGCACATCTTTTCCTATATAAATACCTATATTTGAGATGGAAGAGTAGACAGACACCTGTGTGAGAGCAAGGGTCAGCAGCTGGACTGTTTTTGTATGTTTATGCAGATGTTCCTTATTCTTCCTTCTCTACAAGCTTCTCTGACTATTTGATTGACCTTTATGGTCACTGAATATTCATTTTCGTAGAACTTCAGTGACATTTTAGACAGCTTGGATATCTAGAATACAACACACACCCTACAGTCAACTCGTTATATTTTGAAGATGCAGCTGAAGCCTTATGGTATAAAAAAATAGGATTGCAAGAAATAAAATAAGTTGGAGAGCTCTTTCTTTTTGCCTTTTTTTTTCCCCCCTGTAACTTTCATAATTTTTTCTCTAGGGAAATATATTCATGGACTACTTATTTTTGAGTGTGATCATGAGTTACATGATTTACAGCTGGGAAAGCCATTTACCTGTAAGAAAATAATAAGCAAGTTACATTGTCACTGTATGCTTGGAAACCAGTGTCTATTTCACCTATTACACTGGTCTGGGTTGAGATAAAGTCAATTGTCTCCACAGTTCCTTTTATATGGTTATACTTCATATTTGTGATGGAAACTGTTGTTAACAGAGAAGTTTTATTGATCAAAGAACAAAGCTTAGACAGCACCAAGGTATTTTCCGCCTGCATTAATTAATTACCTGGGAATGCACAAGAAGCTGTGAGGTGATACACATGGGACAGCTGACCACCCAAATATCCCCAGGGATGTTCCACAACCTATGGTGTCATGCTCAGCAATAATGAGTGGGGGTAATGGAAAGAAGGTAGGGACATTCAGAGTGATGGCATTTCTCTTCCCAAGTACCCATTCCATGTGATGGAGCCCTGATGTTCTGGGGATAACCAAACACCTACTTGCTGGTGGGAAGCAGTGAATGAATTCCTTATTTTGCTTTCCTTGCAGATGTAGCTCTTGCTTTTAAGCTCTCTTTATCACAGCCCATGAATTTTGTCACTGTTCCCTTCCAATCCTTCCCCTCATCCCATGACGTGGAGTGAGTGCCTGGCTCTGTGGTGCCTTCTGGAGTTAAACTACACTTAAACCTGGGTAAGAAGAAACAGCAAGGACAGAGCAACTAGATTTTACTACCTCAATAATTTCCACAAACCACTACCCCCAATCTCTCCTAAGTATTTGATAGTCTACCTGGAGTCAAACAAGCTCGTTTTGTAGACAAAACCATGAGGAAAAGTACATACCAATAAAATTAAACATTCTGTCTAATATTGTCATCAAGGAGAGTGTGACAAATGTTCTAACTTCCCATTTTTAGTCTGCCAACCTGCAATACACAATAAGTGTCATCAGGCTAAAATTTAATAATAAGTTGTTGGGGTTTTAGTTTAGTCTTAGGTTTTCCTGTTAAAGGAATTTTCTCCCATATGCATGTTGCTAGGGGACAAATAGCTGTACTTAAGAAAGACAAAAAGGGGAGTGGGGCGGGCCTGGCTACTCTTTTGTCTACACCTGGGTGTGGGGACAGTTCGCTCTGAGCGTCCGGAGAGAGAAGCTGCAGAGAAAGGAGCTGCTGCTTCTTTCTTTTTGGCCGCTCTTTCTTCCTGCTGGAAGCAACGCCGGGACCCCAAAAGCCGCTTTCCCTGCCCTGCTGGAGACCGAGCTGTGGCTGCCCTGCCCCGCTGCTGCTTCGAGCTTTCGCTACGCTGTAGCCCTGCTCACCCTGCCTGCCTGGGCCTCCGTGGTTTTTCCCATCTGGATACATCTCGTCTGCCACCCGGGATTTGTGTTCGTCCCTGCCATTCTAGCCTGCTGTTCCTGAGAGCCCGGGATCAACTGCCCAGCGGTTTGTGAAGCCTTTGTTCCATCCCTTCCCGGGATCCCAGGGCACCGGTGCCGCGGGTTTCCCGAGCTCGCCCCGGAGCGCCCCCTGCAGCCGCGGGGGAACCATCGCACCTGCCCTGCTCACCGGGAGCCACCAGCGCCCCTGCCGGCTGCGAGCGGAACTGCACCCGAGGGGAAAGGGCCTGACAGCCGAGAAGGCTGGCACTGGGTTTGTGATTGCTGTTACTGCCAGAGTTGTTGTTGTTTTGTTTGACTGGTTATATACATATATATATAGAGTAAAGAACTGTTATTCCTATTTCCCACATCTTTGCCTAAAGGCCCTTGATTTCAAAATATAATAACTTGGAGGGAAAAGGGGTTATATCTGCCACCTCAAGGGGGGCCTCTGCCTTCCTTAGCAGACACCTGTCTTTCAAAACCGAGACAGATCTTGGCGCCCAACGTGGGGCCTGAGGGCATTAAGAGATAGAGGTGAAAAAGGAATAACAGTTCCTCGATAACTTTATTTTGTGTGCTGGATATTGGAACCTTGTTAGGCAGCACTATGTGATCTAGTTTACCCTGGTTTGGGTGGCATGTAGCCGTGGCTATATTCTTCCCCTTTGCAGCTCCTTACTTGAATATGGGTCCTCTGACTAAGGCTACCATTGCTGTTATCCAGCTTGCGTTATGGGTCGAGAAGGTGAGGAATTCATGGGTTTTTAACTTCCTCCGGAATGTGGGCACATGGATAAACAGCTATCACACACTGAGCACATGTTTTTGGGGTTATGTTAACAATGGTACCTTCTGTGAGGAAATGACACCAGGGGAAGTTTTCTCCCAACCCCTCAACCAGTTCTTTGGGCCCACCCCATCAATTTTCGAAGGGTTTAAATTCCCTCTGAATACTAACCATCTGCTGCTGATAGGCCTACTCTATTTAGCATTCAAGGATAAGTTGAGATTGGCTTGGATATCTACCCGGACACCAGCCCCAGAGACTAGAGATCCTGCCCCAGAACCTGACATGGCCCCAGAGAGTAGAGTTCCTACCCCAGAGCCTGATCCTGCCCCAGAGCCTGACACGGCCCCAGACACTAGAGATCCTACCCCAGAACCTGACACGGCCCCAGACACTAGAGATCCTACCCCAGAGCCAGAGCCTGCCACAGCCCCAGACACTAGAGATCCCGCCCCACAGACTGATACTGCCCAACAGTCCACCTCAGAAATGGACTACCCAAACTGGGTGGGGGTACTGGCAAAAGGGATGCAGGAGATGTGCCAAGAGATGGGTCAGGTGCGCCAGGGGATATGCTAGGAGATGGGCCAGGTGCGCAAGGAGATGTGCCAGGAGATGGGCCAGGTGCGCCAGGAGATATGCCAATTGCTAAGGGAATACACCTCCTCAGCTAGTGAAAAACCCTCTCCCTGCCCCAAAGAGGGTGAGTCCGATGGTGCAGCAGTGGAACCCACGGATGTTACAACCGTCCAGGCTTCAGCTGAACCACAAGGACAACCACAGCCAGCAGCAGTCGCCCCTGTGCAAAGGAGGAAGTATAAGACCAAATCAGTACGACCAGTTAATGATGATGGGCAACCAGGGCCCTCACAACCAGCAGGAGAGCCAGAGCCAGAGATCATTACTGAGTCCCTGTCGCACGACAGTCTCCGGGCTATGCGAAACGACATTGTGCGAAGGGGGCGTGAGCCTTATACCACCTGGCTGCTTCAGGTTTGGGACCTTATGGGCACAAGTGTGCAACTGGATAGTGGTGAGGCAAGGTATCTGGGATCGTTGACCCAGGACCCAGGTGTGGACCAGATATTTGTAAGGGAGCCAGGGCCTCTTTCTCTCTGGGAGCGGCTCTTAATGAGTGTGAGAGAAAGGTTCATTCACAAAGAAAGAATGCAGGAGTATCATCATAGAATGCAGTGGAAGACACTCGAGCAAGGGATCCAACAGCTAAGAGAGGTGGCAATATTAAAGGTACTCTTTGGGAAGGATGGACAGTATGATAATGACCCCGATAAGGTCAGGTGCACAGGACAGATGATGTAGAACCTGGCAAGGCTAGGGCCATCGCAATACACCACCTTCATTGCAACGATTGATGCTGACAATACCCGAGAAACAGTGGGCTCTGTTGCCAACAAGCTCAGGCATTATGACAGCATGATCAATGGCCCGCTGAAAGCTCATGTCTCTGCTGTGGTCCAGGACCTCAAAGAGGAGATGAAGGAGATGAGGAAGGAAATGAGGGAGGAGATGAGGGAGGAGATGAGGGAGGAGATGAGGAGGGTCAGTGTGGCACCAGTGCGAGTCACAGGCCCCCAAGTCAGAGCCCGTCGTCCCCCTGCTAGAGAGAGAGGGTACACCCCACGAGCTGAGCTGTGGTTTTTCCTGTGTGAGCATGGGGAAGACATGAGAAGGTGGGATGGGAAACCCACCTCTGCCCTAGCAGCGCGGGTGCATGAACTCAAGGAGGGAGGCACTAACCGAGGGGGTTCCGCTAAGGTGAAGGTAGCCTCAGCCTCCCGTGACTGAGCTGCCAGGCATTACAGAAGGGAGGATGATATGTCGGATCCCCTTGAAGGTACCTCGAGCATGTACGCCCAGGGAAAGAATGATAACCAGGGCTAGAGGGGCCCTGCCTCTAGCCAGGAAGAGGCACGGGAGAACCGAGTTTTCTGGACGGTGTGGATCCGATGGCCTGGCACATCAGAGCCACAAAAATATGATGCATTGGTTGATACTGGGGCACAGTGTACTTTAATGCCATCGGGACATGTGGGGGCAGAACCTGTATCCATCGCTGGGGTGACCGGGGGATCACAGCAGTTGACCCTTTTGGAAGCTGAGGTGAGCCTGACTGGGAAGGAGTGGCAAAAGCATCCGATTGTGACCGGCCCAGAGGCCCCGTGTATTCTGGGCATAGACTTCCTCCGGAATGGCTATTACAAAGACCCAAAAGGACTCAGGTGGGCATTTGGGATTGCTGCTGTGGAGGCAGAGGGCATTAGGCAGTTGAACACCCTGCCTGGACTATCTGAGAATCCTTCTGCAGTTGGGCTCCTGAAAGTGGAAGAGCAACGAGTGCCAATTGCCACCTCAGTGCACCGCCGGCAGTATCGGACAAATCGAGATGCTGTGATCCCCATCCACAAGATGATCCGCGAGCTGGAGAGTCAAGGGGTGGTCAACAAGACCCACTCACCCTTCAACAGCCCCATCTGGTCTGTGCGCAAGTCTGACGGGGAATGGAGATTGACGGTGGACTATCGTGCCCTGAATGAAGTGACTCCACCGTTGAGCGCTGCCGTGCCAGACATGTTGGAGCTCCAGTACGAGCTGGAGTCCAAAGCAGCAAAGTGATATGCCACTATTGACATTGCCAATGCATTCTTCTCCATTCCTCTGGCAGCAGAGTGCAGGCCTCAGTTTGCCTTCACCTGGAGGGGTGTGCAGTACACCTGGAACCGACTGCCCCAGGGGTGGAAGCACAGTCCCACCATCTGTCATGGACTGATCCAGACTGCACTAGAAAAGAGTGAGGCTCCAGAACATCTGCAGTACATTGATGACATCATTGTGTGGGGGAACACTGCAACCGAAGTGTTTGAGAAAGGAGAGAGAATAATTCAAATTCTCCTGCAAGCTGGTTTTGCCATCAAGAAGAGCAAGGTCAAGGGACCTGCCCGAGAGATCCAGTTCCTGGGAGTAAAGTGGCAAGATGGACGACGTCAGATTCCCACTGAGGTCATCAATAAGATCACAGCAATGTCTCCGCCGACCAACAAGAAGGAAACACAAGCTTTCCTAGGTGCTATAGGTTTCTGGAGGATGCACATTCCCGAGTACAGCCAGATCGTGAGTCCTCTCTACCTGGTTACCCGCAAGAAGAATGATTTCCACTGGGGCCCTGAACAGCAGCAAGCCTTCGCCCAGATCAAACAGGAAATTGCTCACGCCGTAGCCCTTGGCCCAGTCAGGACAGGACCAGAGGTGAAGAACGTGCTCTACTCTGCAGCCGGGAACAATGGTCTGTCCTGGAGCCTCTGGCAGAAGGTGCCTGGTGAGACTCGTGGCCGACCACTGGGATTCTGGAGCCGAAGCTACAGAGGATCTGAAGCCAACTACACTCCCACCGAGAAGGAAATCCTGGCAGCTTATGAAGGAGTCCAGGCTGCCTCAGAAGTAATCGGCACAGAGGCACAACTCCTCCTGGCACCCCGACTACCGGTGCTGGGGTGGATGTTCAAAGGAAAGGTTCCCTCCACGCATCACACCACCGACGCTACTTGGAGCAAATGGATCGCCCTCATCACGCAGCGCGCCCGAATTGGAAACCCAAGTCGCCCTGGGATCTTGGAAATAATTACAAACTGGCCGGAAGGTGAGACTTTTGGGTTATCTTCTGAAGAAGAAGAGGAGCAGGTGACACGTGCCGAAGAAGCCCCACCATATAACGAGCTACCAGAGAGTGAAAGACAATACGCCCTCTTCACTGATGGTTCCTGCCGAATTGTAGGCGCTAGCCGGAAATGGAAAGCCGCTGTATGGAGCCCCACACGACAAGTTGCACAGGCCACTGAAGGAGAAGGTGGATCGAGCCAATTTGCTGAGCTCAAAGCTGTCCAATTAGCTCTGGACATAGCTGAAAGAGAGAAGTGGCCAAAGCTCTACCTCTACACTGATTCATGGATGGTAGCCAATGCTCTGTGGGGTTGGCTGGAAAGGTGGAAGAAGGCAAACTGGCAGCGCAGAGGAAAACCAATCTGGGCTGCTGAAGAGTGGAAAGACATTGCCACTCGGGTAGAGAAGCTATCCGTGAAGGTCCGTCATGTAGATGCTCACATCCCCAAGAGCCGGGCTAATGAAGAACATCGTAACAACAAACAGGTAGATCAGGCTGCGAAAATAGAGGTGTCCCAGATAGACTTGGATTGGCGACATAAAGGAGAACTGTTCCTAGCTCGATGGGCCCATGATGCCTCAGGCCATCAGGGCAGAGATGCCACCTATAAGTGGGCACGAGACCGAGGGGTGGATCTAACCATGGACAGTATCTCCCAGGTTATCCATGACTGTGAGACATGCGCTGCGATCAAGCAGGCCAAGCGGGTGAAGCCTCTGTGGTACGGTGGGCGATGGTCCAAATACAAGTATGGGGAGGCCTGGCAGATTGATTACATCACACTGCCTCAAACCCGCCAAGGCAAGCGCTATGTGCTCACAATGGTAGAAGCCACCACTGGGTGGCTGGAGACCTACCCTGTGCCTCATGCTACTGCCCGGAACACCATCCTGGGCCTGGAAAAGCAAGTCCTTTGGAGGCATGGCACCCCTGAGAGAATCGAGTCTGACAATGGGACTCATTTCAAGAACAGCCTTATAAACACCTGGGCTAGAGAACATGGCATAGAGTGGGTGTACCACATCCCTTACCATGCACCAGCAGCTGGGAAGGTTGAGCGGTGTAATGGACTGCTTAAAACCACCTTGAAGGCACTGGGTGGGGGGACTTTCAAAAACTGGGAGATGCATTTAGCAAGAGCCACCTGGTTAGTTAACACTCGAGGTTCCACCAGCCGAGCAGGCCCTGCCCAATCCGAACCCCTACAAACAACAGATGGAGATAAGGTTCCAGTGGTGCACATGAGAGGTATGCTTGGAAAAACTGTTTGGGTAAAGTCCGCCTTGAGCAAAGACAAACCCATCCGTGGGGTTGTTTTTGCTCAGGGACCAGGTTGCACCTGGTGGGTGATGCAAAAGGATGGAGAGACCCGATGCTTACCTCAAGAGGACCTTGTTTTAGGGTGAACTACCCATGGCTCTGTACTTGTATCAGTATCAGCATGTATATTTGTATATAATTTGGGTAATGCATAGAGTTATATGGTTAAAAAAGTTAAGTTTCATGTAACATGTTAGTATGGGAAAAAATTCGGGGTGGATAATGTTGGGGTTTTAGTTTAGTCTTAGGTTTTCCTGTTAAAGGAATTTTCTCCCATATGCATGTTGCTAGGGGACAAATAGCTGTACTTAAGAAAGACAAAAAGGGGAGTGGGGCGGGCCTGGCTACTCTTTTGTCTACACTTGGGTGTGGGGGCAGTTCGCTCTGAGCGTCCGGAGAGAGAAGCTGCAGAGAAAGGAGCTGCTGCTTCTTTCTTTTTGGCCGCTCTTTCTTCCTGCTGGAAGCAACGCCGGGACCCCAAAAGCCGCTTTCCCTGCCCTGCTGGAGACCGAGCTGTGGCTGCCCTGCCCCGCTGCTGCTTCGAGCTTTCGCTACGCTGTAGCCCTGCTCACCCTGCCTGCCTGGGCCTCCGTGGTTTTTCCCATCTGGATACATCTCGTCTGCCACCCGGGATTTGTGTTCGTCCCTGCCATTCTAGCCTGCTGTTCCTGAGAGCCCGGGATCAACTGCCCAGCGGTTTGTGAAGCCTTTGTTCCATCCCTTCCCGGGATCCCAGGGCACCGGTGCCGCGGGTTTCCCGAGCTCGCCCCGGAGCGCCCCCTGCAGCCGCGGGGGAACCATCGCACCTGCCCTGCTCACCGGGAGCCACCAGCGCCCCTGCCGGCTGCGAGCGGAACTGCACCCGAGGGGAAAGGGCCTGACAGCCGAGAAGGCTGGCACTGGGTTTGTGATTGCTGTTACTGCCAGAGTTGTTGTTGTTTTGTTTGACTGGTTATATACATATATATATAGAGTAAAGAACTGTTATTCCTATTTCCCACATCTTTGCCTAAAGGCCCTTGATTTCAAAATATAATAACTTGGAGGGAAAAGGGGTTATATCTGCCACTTCAAGGGGGGCCTCTGCCTTCCTTAGCAGACACCTGTCTTTCAAAACCGAGACATAAGTGTATGTTTTTCTGGTGTGGAGCTCACTGGGGATCCACTGGTGACAGTGACTGAAACCTCTCTATGTAATATGTCTATGAGCAGTACCCAGAGCTGAGCACCAGATGCCTCTGTCAGCTTTAGAAGCCCCTGCATCATTCCCATGTTAACCTTACCACCCTATGGAATAACTACTCAGTGTACTAAATCTTCTAAGCAAGGACTTTGCAATTCCAATCGAATAGAAATGAATAAATATCTGACTGCTAAATGAATAGTCTCTCATACATTAAGCCAGTAAGCCAAAAAAAGTCATTATAATGTATGCATTTAAATTATAATATACAAATATACAAAAGGGAAGATAGGCATCCATTGAGACCAGAGAATTGATTACATGGTTAACAAGTGGAATATTTATAGGTCATTATTCATATTAATACTAATAGTTCTTTTGTGCTGCTTTCCTCCATTCTATTGTAAGACACAATGAAGTCAGTAGCTTCATTTCCTTTCAATAACCCACCCTCTACCTCAAATTTACCCTTGCACCCACCATTCTGCTTTCTCCTGAATAACCTTGCCTAATATAGTTTCAATTTAAAAAGTAAGTGTTAAGCTGGGAAATGGATAAAAGAGGAAACCACTACATATAAGCATGAAAGTTCACTGTGCATTATTAACAGTTATAATAGTACTTTGCATTTAATTCCCTTCCTGTAAGGGGATTAAAACATTTCTAATTATTAATCAGTATTAAACAGTTTATAATTACCTCTGCAAGAAGGTAATTATTAATACACCCATTTTGCAGATAATCTAAACCACAAAATAACTGTGCAACTTTGCCAAATGGCACAAAAAAGGAGCCAAGAAGAAAAAGAAGAAAGGTTATGTGTCCCATTCCTTGCTCTTGTTCTAACTTGTGTACTAACACACTGTTTTTGGGGAGAGAGATTCTGCCTACAAAGTGACAGTCAACAAAAGAGAGGAAACTGTTATGAAAGTCATGTCAGTTAAAGTATGAAAATATGACCTCACATAGTGCAAAAATTAAGAAGCAAAAATATAACCCCAAACCATTTCTAGGCATTGTTGACAAAAACAATTTAAACCTGCCCCCTCCCCCCCCCGACCTTTTTTTCAAGCTAAGGAGTTGTAAGTCCCATAATTCAGTATCAGAGATTTTTTACATATTTTATTTAATGTAACATAGTATATATCCCAATGATGCACAGATTTTTCACCTAACTATAAATTCTTCTACTGAAGGTCCCTCCTGCTAAATATTAATTTAAATATGTTCACTCCAACAGTTTCTGTATACATATTAGTGCTAAAATCAGAATTTCTACTGATGCTCATTCATCTCAGGACTACATTTGGTTCATGTGTCTTGTTTTCCATTTGGTGTCTCATAGATGAGGGAACTGAGGGCATCTCCAATCTATTACCTTCATACCTCCATCCTTCTTTTAATTTCTGAGAACACACCAAACAATGCAAAACAAAACTAAAACATCGAATGAAAATGAAAAGAGCAAGAATAAGACCATGAAAGAACAAAAGAAGAGGAGAAAAGGAAAAAAGAAAAAGAAGAGAAAAAAAAGAAAAAAGAAAAAAAAGAAAAAGAAAAAAAAAGAGAGAAAAAGAAAGAAAAAGAGAAAGAGAAAGAGAAAGAGAAAGAGAAAGAGAAAGAGAAAGAGAAAGAGAAAGAGAAAGAGAAAAATAATAATTGAAAAGAAAATTTACAGTATTAGGGGAAAGAAGATTTCATTGTTAAAATGGATGTCTGTCTACAGGAATTCTACAATTCTCTTCAGATTCTCCTCTAGTTATGTGGTGGATAACTCAGTTTTCTGACCTTTGTTCCTCCTGTGTAATGTAGGAAATGACACCACACCCCTTCGCCTGAATTATGAGCCTTAAGTACTAATTTTTGAAAGACTGCTGGAGATAAGTTGAAACAAAAGAACATCTCCTATGAGGAGTGGCTGAGGGAGCGGAGAGTGTTTAGCCTGGAGAAAAGGAGGTTCTCAGGGGCATTACAACTCCCTGACAGGAAGGCGCAGCCAGCTGGGTGTCAGTCTTTTCTCACAGGTGATAAAAGATAGGATGAGAGGAAATGGCCTTAAGTTGCAACAGGGGAGGTTTACGTTGGATGTTTGTAAAATTCCTCACTGAAAGAGTGGCCAGGCATTGGAAGAGGCTGACCAGGAAAGCGATGGAATCACCATCCCTGGAGGTGAAGATGGGTACATGGTTTAGTGTTGGACTTGGTAGTGTGGAATTTCTGAATGGACCTAAAGATCTTAATGTTTTTTTCTAACCTAAACAATTCTATGATTCTAGGAAACTTGTTTAAATATACTCATTATCGCAATGTTAAGCAACTACCACGCCACTGCATGTTGGCTTGAGACTCACAAATCGCTCTGCAATTATTTATTCACTTTATTATTGAGTCTGAGTACTGTCAGTAAAATCACAGCACCTACAAAGCTGAAATGTGGAAAGGCAGAACTGTAAATATCCAGGAAAGAACAAAAGGACATTTTGCAGTATTCCTGGTGTGCAAGGTTAATGCTATCTTCAAAAAGTTAAAGGAAGTAATATAATTTTTTTTAGTGGAGTCTCTTATATCTCATTAGCAATACCTTATCCGATTAGCACATTAGCAACATTCCTTTGTATTACATTAGCATTCATATCGTATCAGAATATATTGCTGCTAATACTATGTTACAGTCGTATCATATTAGTGACTTTCATATCAGATTACAGAGAGAGGATACTAATAAGACATTCTGATTCAATTAGTAAGGTAAGAGAATTCCCTTTCTTCCAAGTCACTTCCAGCTTTGCTCCTAAATATAAGCTGATGATATGCATCAGTGGAGTAATCCTTTTACCATCTCAAAAAACTTCATCCTTCAGAAACCATGTCTGTAGAAAGAAAGAATTGGAAATTGAGTCCTGTGTTCCTATCTTGCTAAACTCTGTGATCTTTCCAATTCCAGGGATGCTGAAGGGAAGAGAAAACTCTCTCATTAGGTACAGCCCTATTGCCTTAGCTGACAGATAGTGCTGTTTCCTGGGGTGTGTGTTGTGAAGCAGAAACCAGCACTTTGCAGGACCAGGAGTTTCGGTGGTGTGTTACATCAAGGACAGAAATACAGATTTATTTATTTTAGATTTCCTTCTCACTTGAAAAATCCTATTTAGTAAACTTTTGCTGAAGATTACGATGAATTACACTAATCTAAATTTTGAGAATTTGAAAATAGTATTTTGTAAGTACTGATAGGGTCTCAGCATTAGTGTGCAATGCACAGCAATTTAGACCAAAACCTGCTCAGAAATGCAGTTTGAAGAGGAGGAACATGCTTTGGTAAAAAGCATATACCTAGGACTCAAGCAGATGAATGGAATCCAAGATGTAAGATTGCTAACTTTGTTATTACCTTCAGTTTATCTGTGTTCACCACAGGCATTAATTTACTGTAAGTGAAGTGGGACTTTGGAAACTGCTTCTTCTCCATCTTTCCCCATTAGCTGGCCGTTACAGTAAGTGATTCCAGCATTATGATACCAGAATAGTTATGTGTCTGTACAGAGCTCTTCCCCTTTAACCATGACAGTTGCCAGTCTGTGAGCTTCTGCTGTGCCCTATGTATAAAGCACAGTTACAGAGGCTGACTTTCCCCCAGAGGATGCCCTGAAATCTCCACACACGGAGGCTAGTGTGATATATTGAAACAAAAGTATTCCCCAGGTGTCTGTGCAACTCCAGGGATGTTTCTACTTTTCTTGCTAGCTGGAAGTCATAGCTGTGTGCTGCATTTTCCCACCTTTGAAGGCTTTCCATCAAGGGCCAAGTCCATGAGCATCAGCTATGATATGTCTGGCAGTCAGTAAGAAGAAACTGTAAACCAACTGTATCTTTTATGCCATCTTTGAAGTAGATGATGATTTACAGCATCTCCCTGTCTCAAAGCAATGTTGAAATGTAGGAATGAAATTTTAGCTACCTTTTTTTCATGTAAATATACATGCCCATGCTGATTGTTAACTCCATAAAGTGAATTACACAGACACTGTGTACTAACGAATTGAGTAGTATCTCTGCTTAAGCCTTCCCAAATTAAAGTTATATTCATTAAATGACATTCAGACCTTTTCCTGATGCAATATGGCATCACCATTGTTCCAGCAATAAGCTCTTGACAAAGACATTGTAAGTCATGAATGGAAGTTATCTGAGTCTTATCTTTTGTGAGCTGGATTCTCTGCATAATGCAGGCAGGAGCAGAACAATCACTGGATTTGATCATACAGAGATAATACATTTGGACTCTAGCTTTTATTAACGTTGGTGGTATTACATATTGCTTAATTTAGACTTGAACATTTCAACTTAAAGTTACTGTGGGTCCTATTAGTTCTGTTAATTACACTGCTCTTATAACTATTTGTTCTATGATTTCTTCATCCAACTTCATTGTATCTGTGATTCTTCAGATTGGCTGTGTAGTCCATTGGACAACTAGCCAACTTCTTGCAAAACAGACATTTTTCAGGTCCAGTTTCTTTCACCTGAGACCTGAAAAATTCTTTAACTGTAGTGCTGAAGATGTCTCTTCTTCCTTATTTTCTTTTTTCTCAAATTGTATTCTTACCCATCAACAAGTACAACATACCTGAAAAATATTGTAAATTGCAAATCATCTATATCATCAAAGCTTTAACCTAAATATAGTGCAAAAGTACTATGGGTTTACTGAGCACTTAAAAAACTGATGTGAGTTCTGACTACTTACATCATTATGTAGTGATGAACAGGAAAATAACATCCTAGTCCAATAAATGAACTCTATACAATATATTTTCAGTTTTGGAAGTGTTAATGCAAGCAAAAGCAGAGCTCATGACTGTCATAGAAAATCACAAAATATTCAGAGAGATTGCTCTCTATTTGAATGAATATTCATGAAAAAAATCCATTATTTGCATATCCCTAGTAATTATATTCTTCCAAAGTTAAATTTCCCCCGAAAGACTTATTGGAGGGTGGAGGATAATTTTCTTATAGTATAAAATGTTATAGACTTAGGTTAGATAACTGCCCTAATTTCAGCAATCCATTGGTGGCTATAATCCCATGGAGAAGTTGGTAATGAGTAAATTTGTTAATTCCTTCTACAAAACAGACTCCATTTGCATTAAGAACCGATGTCTGGAATCCTTGAGCACTGCAAGTATTATATCAATGCCATTATTAGCTACTGAGAGATGTAACCAACCAAGTAAGCTGGAAGTAAGGTTTAGAATATGTTTCAAAAGGCAAATAGAATATATTATTGTCTCTGCCATACAAGATTTGGAACTTTTGGGAGGAAAGTCTTTGGAAAAAAAAAAAAAATAGAGAAAGAATAACTGAGGAAAAATTTTCCCAACCGTTATTATTTTAATTTAGAAAAAAAACCAAACCAAACCAAAACAATAATAAAAAAGATCTGAAGTTTAGTTTAAATTCCCCTGAAAAAACTGTTAGTATTTTATTTTTCATTTCACTTTTAAGTGAAGCTCATGCTTAATGGCAGATACTGTTTTCAATGTGAGGACAGAAAAAAAAAAGAATTGTGAAAACTCATCCTCAATAAAATAAAATAAAATTAAAAATTCATTACTTTCTTGTTTGATGTAACTTCATTCTAACCTTTACTTGGATGTCCACAAAGCTGTTTGCAAAACAAATATTATGTAAAAATTCAGTGGCTATTTTGAGTATTTTTGCATAAAAATGAAGCATGTCTGCCTGAAATATGTATGTTGTATATACAAGACATCATTATTTTCATTTTACGTCAATCGTAAAACTGTGGAAATACTTTGAAAAGGGAGGAGACCAGCAAGAAATCTCTTAGAGTCATAATTTCTTGCGACAATTTTCAATAACTCATTACGCTCCACAGGCATTACCAATAAAACTTCTATTTAAAATCACTATATTCTCTTTTGAAATCATTCTGCTAAATACTGCCTTCTCATATTCTGAAGTTTTTTAAGCGCACTGTACAGACTATTGGCAGACTTATCTTGTCCTGGAAGGCGTGAAATCAGCACCTGGCTCATGGTTGTTCTGAGGTCACCTCTGCCTTGCTTTTGCAAATTATCTCACCTTTATATTACTTTACCTGCTTGGTCTGTTCTTTGCTAGTGGATTCACAGCTCTGTACTGCCTTTGTGGTCTTTGTCAAGGATCAACTTTGCTCCTGGGGTATTAGAAACTGGGGTTTATCTATATTATTTTGTCTATATTATTCCTAAAGTCCAGTCTGAAGAATCATCACCAAAGAGAACCGTCAGTTTAGTGAGGTTTGGAGGCACTACACATGCAGCAGGGACAACCAACAAGCAAAATGAGTGGAGAAAATCAACACTGGTAAAGTGGGTACAAGAAATTATAAAACAACTCTTGAGAATGCTGCAATTTGAGGTTTTAGTTCCATGTTTCACTACTTTCTCATGAATTCTCATCCTCCTGATTTTAGAGGTAGTCTTTCTTTTGTCAGTTAAATCCTTGATGCTTTGGCTTTTTTGAGTTCTGGAACTATGAAGTTTTGAATTCATTATGTTAAGCCTGTGTTGGGGTTTTAGTTTAGTCTTAGGTTTTCCTGTTAAAGGAATTTTCTCTCATATGCATGTTGCTAGGGGACAAATAGCTGTACTTAAGAAAGACAAAAAGGGGAGTGGGGCGGGCCTGGCTACTCCTTTGTCTACACCTGGGTGTGGGGACAGTTCGCTCTGAGCGTCCCGAGAGAGAAGCTGCAGAGAAAGGAGCTGCTGCTGCTTTCTTTTTGGCCGTTCTTTCTTCCTGCTGGAAGCAACGCCGGGACCCCAAAAGCCGCTTTCCCTGCCCTGCTGGAGACCGGGCTGTGGCTGCCCTGCCCCGCTGCTGCTTCGAGCTTTCGCTACGCTGTAGCCCTGCTCACCCTGCCTGCCTGGGCCTCCGTGGTTTTTCCCATCTGGATACATCTCGTCTGCCACCCGGGATTTGCGTTTGTCCCTGCCATTCCAGCCTGCTGTTCCTGAGAGCCCGGGATCAGCTGCCCAGGGGTTTGTGAAGCCTTTGTTCCATCCTTCCCGGGATCCCAGGGCACCGGTGCCGCGTGCTCCCCGAGCTCGCTCCGGAGCGCCCCCTGCAGCCGCGGGGGAACCATCGCACCTGCCCTGCTCACCGGGAGCCGCCAGCGCCCCTGCCGGCTGCGAGCGGAACTGCACCCGAGGGGAAAGGGCCTGACAGCCGAGAAGGCTGGCACTGGGTTTGTGATTGCTGTTACTGCCAGAGTTGTTGTTGTTTTGTTTGACTGGTTATATACATATATATATAGAGTAAAGAACTGTTATTCCTATTTCCCACATCTTTGCCTAAAGGCCCTTGATTTCAAAATATAATAACTTGGAGGGAAAAGGGGTTATATCTGCCACTTCAAGGGGGGCCTCTGCCTTCCTTAGCAGACACCTGTCTTTCAAAACCGAGACAGCCTGATGACAATTTTCCAAAGAACTGCAGTAACTAGTGAGGTTTTAGGTGAGAAACTTAATTTTACTTATTTATTTTTTCATAAGTACAAAATTCTATTATTATTGTTATTTACTTTGTTGATTTTGAAGTAGCTTTTCTGTGGTACTGAAATTATTCAGGATAAAAGAATTCTAAAACATCTAAGTTATATAAATATGTATGGAGGGATACAAGCTGTTTGTACGCACAACAATATGGCAATAAAAGCAATCTGTAAGCTTCTTCCAGAAGTGATCTCTTATAAACACTCACTCTTTAGTCATTTTTTAATAATGTGATGGATGAAAATGTTTCAAAGCTGAAATACCAAAGAGATCTGCTCAAATTGAATCTGCAGATGACAAAATAAAGCTGGAAATATATGAATAATAAAATGTCCATTCAATATCTCTGACCACTGATACCCTTAAGAAGTGGATCCTATAAGCATGATGCTAACAAGATCCTATAGTATGATGTGTTGATGAACTCCCCAGATTGGAATAGTTTTGTTCAATCTAGACTAAAGATCTAGACCTAAGTGGTTCCTGTACCAGTTACAAGAAAAACTGTGAATTTCTATTACTTTCTTCACTGTTAAATCCTGAGACAGATTCTTTAGCCTTGGCTGTAAACCTGGAGATCATAGAATGAGTCATTGAATGGCTTAAGTTGGAAAGGACCTTAAAGACCATCTGGTTTTCATCCCCCTGGACAAAAACACCTTCCATCAGACCAGACTGCTCAAAGCCCTGTCCAGCCTGGATTTGAACACTTCCAGGGATGGGGCATCCACAGCTTCACTACTTGTGCCAGGCCCTCACCACCCTCACATAAAGAATTTCTTCCTAATACCTCATCTCAACCTAACTTCTTTTCATTTAAAACCATCCACCATTGTCCTGTTACTATCTGCCTGTATAAAAACTGCCTCTCTCTCCTTTTTTTAAGCCACATTTAGGTACTTCAAGGTGTTCTAAGGGCTCTACAGAGTCTGCTCTTCTCCAGAGAATCTCACCTCCCTCAGCCCTTCTCCATAGGAAAGGTGCTTCCACCCTCTGATCTGAGATGTGGTGTAAGGATCACCAGTGAGTTGTGTCAGATTAGATACACATTTTTTGCAGCTTTGTGTAAGCACTTTTCCTGAGAGGTGTAAAAGTGTGATGTGGAATGATACCAAAAACTACAATTTTGATTTGGTTGTGTGTTCAACCCACCCTGCATTCACTTTAAAGAGTGACCCCAAGTATCTCCAGGTTAGTATTGTTAACTCAAGGAGGCTTAACCTGACATGGTACTTTAAGGACCATGGAAAGGAATATAATTAATGTATTAATATATGAGGATGGAATGAGACAGGTCTTTAGATTCCCAAAGTTAAGCTTGTTAATTGGGTTGCTACAACTGTAATCAAGATTTTTCATAAGGTCTCTTATAATAATTAAAAGAGCTAAAGGCACTGAATGGAAGTTACAGGAAGACACTCTGTTCCCAATGAGCTTTGTAAAACCTAGAAGCCTAAAATGGAATTCCTTCCACACCCAGACTCCTGTAGTGTGAGAACGCCAGAATTGTATCAGAATAAATCAGATGTTTGTGAGAAACACACAATTTCCTGTGTGGTCATTTCTGACAGCAGGAAACTCAACATGGCTTTACACAGTAGAAGTAGTTTTAAAACTTATCAGTGGAAGACAATACATCTTGAACCTAAAAAAAAAAAAAACAGAAAAAAAAAGCCAAGTCAAACCAACCAACCATGCAAAAAAATCCCCCACAAAACTAAAAGGAAACCAAAACCAAAACCCACAGGAAAGCCCTTAAAATCAAAACAACAGAAGACTTTTAAAATTGAGCCAACTTCTTTTATATATCCAGATACTCTGGAGAGGATGTAATCAGTGATCTAACTTTTTAGTGGGCGGCTGCTGTGACCTCATATACCTCATGGTGCATGAGTTCAGCTCATATACCTTAGAATCAGAAAATATCTAAATTTGTTGTAAGTACTTTGGCTCATGGGAGATACTTTTAGCTGGAGTTTAAAGGTATAAAGCAAACACTGTTTTAAGTTCTACAGTACACAACCATGGCTAAAATGTAATTAGTAAAAAATGCTAGGCAAGAGCGTTGTGTGACCAGAACTACTCAATCAGAAAGTGCTGATTGAACATATATAATCACAATCAAAGCCTTTATTTAAATAGGGGTTACAGTCCTAATAAAACACAAAGGGAAATAGGGGCAGAGGGCTTCTAGACAGGTAATGAAAGAAAAAATTAAACTCATCCAATTACATCTGGGGAAAAATCCATTACCTATAACAGTGAGAGGACAGCCCCAGGAAAATTCAGATGCAAAACTAATAATGAAGGCGCAGTGTCCTTTCAACAGATTCTAAATGAGCTCTAATTTTCTTACATCCACCATTCCCAAACTATATAAATTTCAACTAAGCAGAAAAAAAGTGACATGCTAGCACAATTGTTATTCCAAACAGGCACAGCTGCTTGCTCACCTTAATTAGACCTAATCCCAAAAGGGAACCAATCTTTCCCTATTTTCTTCGATGAGCTCACCTGATTTACCTCAACTTTTCTTTTCTAATAGGTTTTGCCCTAACCTTTCAGCTATTGTCGTTTCAGAAATTCTAATGGGAACTGAAGAGCTGCAGCTCCCTTGTGCCAAGTTGTTTTATCCTTTTTTTTTTTTTTAAAAGGAAGTTTTTCCCAAATGTCAGAATCTTACTGAGGTGAAGAGGCATTTTGAGATGTGATGGGATGCGGGGGGAGAAGCTGAAAATAAAAAGGGGGGAAAGTTGAACATGGTGTGTCATTTTTTAAAACGTTTTTTGTCTAAGATTCTGGGTCAAATCAAGAGCTTGCCTGCAACAAAACCTCTAGGAAAGTGTGGATTGTAGAAAAGGCTGAGGTTAGCAGGATCTGCCCCCTGGGTGCTGTGACAATGCACAATATCTTGGTGTCTGGGTCAGTGACCGTTATGGGAGGAGAGCTCCAATACCTTCAAAGGTAAGTATAATATAGGGATCTGCTTATTTTCCACTTTTGTGGACTGTTGGGGAAGATGAAACAGGAAAGCCTTATAAATATGATTGCCTGACAAAAGATTTTGGGAATATGAAAACTACAGGCAACATCGAAATGAAAGCCACTTTTGAAATACCAAGTCTTAGTTACTGAACAACTGGAAAACAATGGTATGGCCGACTGAAGGTAATTCCCTCTTGATGGAACAATACCCTCTGCTTGCAAACAGGTCCAAGGGTCAGAGCAGACCCTACTAGCTCAGCAGAAGGGGTCCAAAGAGTAGTTTTTAGAAGTTAAGATGTAACACTCTATGGTAATATAAGAACTCTTATAGGCTGTATGTAAATGCTATAGGATTTGTATCTTGTATTAGATTGGTTAGTGACAATTAGAATATTCAGTACAGAAGATGATTTATTGTATTGTAACCAGAACTTCAGACATTCCTTACTACTTCTTCCACTCCTGCTATTACTTCCACTCTTGCTCTTACTCTCTCTCTCTCTCTCTCACCCGTTTACTCTCTTGCTCTCTTGGGCCTGCTCAGAGCTGAGTCTGGCAGCTCTGAGCAGTGCCCCAATACCCACGCCTTTTACAATAAACCCCATGTGTCCCAAGACCTGCCTATAGAGATCTCTCGTCACCATCCATCCCGCCAGTAACCAACAGTGGACCTCCACAGAAAGTTAAGTAATCATATCAGAAGAATATAATTTTCTCATTAGTGCTTTAGATGAGAAAGAGAGTGCAGAGGAGCAGAGCAAGGTCCTGAAAGTCTTTCACTGTCAGTGTGTTCACTCTCCTAGCTTCATCCATTCCCAAGGTTTTCCATCCAAAGTGGGAACAAAGACACACTCATTTTTCACAAGAGATGTCAGAGTTTATACTGTGGGCTCATTGATAAAGAATTGCACCACAGAGAGTTTTGAAAACTGTTGTAACCGCTGGACTCTGCCTAGCAGGCTGCTGCTGCCTGAGAGCTCAGCGAGGGTTTCCTAGGGCCATGCCATTAATCACATCCCAGAGTCCATTTCGGACAGCCCTGTGATCTGGCTCTGGCAGCCAGCAGCGTTACAACGCAGTGGATGGCAAAGAAGGTAGAGAATGGTCTCCCATGAAGGTTTGAGATGGCTTTAATCACACCTCATCCCCAAAATGTTCAGAGGTAGAGAGACAGAGTGGTCTGGGTGCGGGGTGGTTTTGTCAGGGGCCCAGGGGCGGTTCCTGGGTGGAGTTGGAGTACAGGAGCAAATAGGGAGAAACCGAGGCAGTGGCCAAGGCTAGGGAGGGAATCAGGGGGTTAACAGATCACCACATCAAACTACAACAAAATTTAGAGAAAAAGTTTCCTTGTAGCACCAATTGTTCATTTATGATTATCATCAACGTAGTTTTTGACTCATTGTGTTTTGCTCTTTCAGAGGGAAGATACATTGGTGGATATAAATGCATTTTTAAGTATAGTCTCTTCTCTAACTTTTAAAATACGCTCCTGAAATGTGTTTTTAAAAAATATCTGCACATTTCAGTACTGTTCCTATACCACACCTCTCTCCCATTCCTCTGAGTTTAAACTTGAATTGGCTTTGTCTAGTTTTGGGCATGTGGGGTCAGCTCATTTGGAACTGATGAAGATAGTCATGAATAAGAAATTAAAGGACCTAAAAGTATTTCCAGGAGCCAGACCTATGTATATACACAGCCTCACCTTTGCCACGAGATCATTTCACTGCTCCTGAGTTCCATTAACTCATGGCCGTTTGATTTCAGAGGAAATGCTTTGACTTAAAACAGTTACTGCAATTGAGAGATGAGAAAAATAACAGCATCCGAATATCCTCTCCTTATCCTTTGATAGTCCTTTTGTAGCTTATAAAGTCTTTGCACAAATAATTCAGAGTAATGAACTTAAAAAACACTGAAATCTTTTTTTAATGCAACATTGCTTTCATTTTTTGCTTTTTATTATATACGTACCAAATACATTTCTAGATACACTTTTCCTTTCCTTCTGAGAGACAAAGGGGAAAGCAGTCAGTGAAGAATAAAAGGGAAGTACAAAGAAAGGAAAACATGCTCATTTGCACTCAACAAAAATTTTTAAAATTATGAAATGGTAGAAATGGAAACACTTATTACAGGAAATAGACTTGTGACTAGTGTGCTCTAGGATTACACAAGTATTTGTACAAATCCAGTCTTAAGGACGAAACAATCCCCATGTTCCATTTCCAGACAGTGTTCTTCAAAACCACTGAAAGAAGAAAACCACCTGCTGTTGCATCTGTTGGGAGGATCTTTGGTGCTAAGTGTAGAGGTAAACATTTGGTGCATTCCTTTCTTTTTCTTGTCACAACTCTTCAATTTGAAATCTGAATATTATTTCCCAAGATTCTGCGGTTTGATATTTTCAAAAATTGTGTCAGAGAAAAAAAATGCCCAAGAGAAAATAAAGACAGGATTTTTTTTGTTTGTTTCCTTTTACCCCCAATCTATCAGATATTTGACCCCTTACGTCTCTTCTTGACTGCTGCATTGCTCCATTGTGAGCAGACCACAGTCTCTCAGAGAAAGTGGCAAAAGGAAACACTCCAAAAAAGAGTAGGCAAAAGTAACAAGAATTCCCTCATGAATTGCAGTTTTAGTGAAGTATTGACTCAAGATGACAATTTTTTTACCTGAATATTCACACTGCTCCAACTTCACATTGTCTTCTTTGACGGTCCAGTCCCTTAGATTGACTGCTGTGCTATGGCCTGGTGCCTTCACATTTTTAAATTCTTTTGTGAGTGCAGAAGCAAAGCCTTACTGACTTGTAAGGGAAAAAAAAAATCATTCTTGACAAAAAAAGTCTGAGATAACAGGTCATGCTTACAGCATAATGACTGACACAAGGGAAATATTGTCATTAATGAATTATTGATTTACTACACGGAAAATTGAAAGCGGGGGACAGCAACAGAAGGTGGGATCCACAAGTGGAGTCACAATGATTCCCAGGAGTTACCTCTAGAGCCGGAATCACCACACCCACTTTATCAAGGTACACCAGCATGGTAGCATGGCCACTTAATCAGAAAGTGCTGAGTTGTGAAGTAACTACACCTTTGGTGGTCTGAAATTGTGTCTCTGCTCTACTTTGTACTGCATTGTGTACCTACCTGTTGACTCTCTTCTCTGGTGGGGAACACAGCGCTACCCCAGCACTGTCCAATGTTATCCCATTGTCATCCCAAGCAGGGTTTTGTTTGTTTGTTTGTTTGTTTTTCCTTTCCAGTAGAAGTACTTTCTGCACAGCTGTGCTTTCCATCTCCCCAGTATGGAAGGCTCTGCCAGACCAGAAAGCATATTTACATTTTGTAAATCTAGTTTTCTATTCCCCAATCCTTCTTTAGGTGGGACTTCCACAGGACAGAGAGGTTGAGTCAAGCCTCTGCAAATAAAACTATCAGAGAATAAAACTCAATAGGAATTTCTGCTCTCAGTGTTAGGATGCTTAATTTGAAGAAGGGTAAACTTGAGCTCTAGTCAATGTATTACTTCTACATGAAATAATCTTTACAAGAGGGAAGAGAAGCCAAGAAAATTCCAGGACCTGAGCAAGGAATTGTAGCTTGAGGTTTTGGAGCTTTTGTGACTCTTTCTCTTTTGTCAGTCCAACAAAACTTAATTATATCATGTTCAGAAGAATAAGACCCATGCTCTCCCCTTATTAAATGTCCATCATCATAGTGATTAAAGTGCTTTACTAGGGGTGAGAAATGTACATTTGAATCCACTCCAAAGGATGAAGGAACTGCACTCATTCTATTACTGAAAAAATAAATCTTCACCTTCTCTGTCCAGGATCTGTCCAGTCTAACTTTGAGAGGAGACATTTTGAGTTTTACTGTGAAAATCACACTGCTGGATACTGTCTCCACTCCCCACAGCCGAGCAAGCATCGTCACTACTACCCTGTGATGTGCCACAGATTGGGAGAGGAAAAGCTGTACTGATGGAACAATAGTGATGGCTGCTTGGCTTTTAACATCTTTGGGATGCCATCTGTCTGTGGCTTCAGTGCAAGTGTTCCTGGGGATGACAATGAATACCTGAATAAAGTACCTATTGATTTAACACAGCAATTTCCTACCTAACAGAAAAAAATTAGGACACCTTCTTATATAGGAAAGTATTTAAACACAAGCTTCATTTTAATTTAATTTTAAGCATGTTTAATACATTCCTGAATCAGGGCCGCTTAGGTAATTGTGTGGCATAATTGCAACAGCCTACTTTAAAAGCACTGTGTAGCACCACAGAAATGTAATTCCCAGTGTCTGTTTAAGGAGGTGATCTATAGCTTAATGTTAGTATAATCGTCATTTGATGCCGCAGTTGCTTAGATTGTAACACTATAACAGTGTTAAAAAAAAAAGATAAATAAATACATAAAATAGCATAGTGTAAATTTCTCTTAAATTACCACTCCCCCTCTCTATGCATAATGCATCAAATGTACTTAGCACCAGTGAACCGGATAACACTTTTTTAGATGACTCACTATCTTCATGTTGGAGTCACATTCCATTGCAGAGAATAAAATGTGTTACCCTTGGGAGCAAAGAGATTTGAAGGGAAAAAAAAAAAAAAAAATCGAGGGAATAACTTCACATCCATTACTTGAGATGGTTCTTGTACTGGGTTTGCGTGGCCAGGTTTTGGTAGGGGGGGGGGCTGCTGGGGTGGCTTCTGCGAGAAGCTGCCAGAAGCTTCCCTATGCCCAGTGGAGCCAGTGCCAGCTGGATCCCAGATGACCAAGGTGGTAGTGTCTGCGGGATAATGTCTTTAACAAGGAGAAATTTCTACCCAGAAACCAACGCCACTGGAGAGCCCTGCAGACACCCAGGGCAGTGCAGAAGGAGGGGCAGGAGCTGCTCCAGGCTCTGGAGCTCAGATTCCCCTGCAGCCCCTGGAGCAGCCCATGGCGAGGCAGCTGTGCCCCTGCAGCCCAGAGAGGGCATGGGGGAGCAGAGATCCACCTGGAACCCCTGGAGGAGCCCAGGCTGGAGCAGGGGGATGCCCAAAGGAGGCTGTGACCCCATGGGAAGCCTTTGCTGGAGCAGGATCCTGGCAAGCCTTGTGACCCCTGGAGTGAGGAGCCCAGGCCGGAGCAGGTTTGTGGGCAGAGCTTGTTACCCTGTGGAGAATCCACACTGGAGCAGCCTGTTCCTGAAGGACTGACCCTGAGGAGGAGAACCATGCTGGAACAGTGCTCCTGAAGGACTGACCCCTTGAGAGATCCACACTGGAGCAGTTTGTGAACAGCTGCAACCCATGGAAAGGACTCTGGAGTAGCTTGTGAAGGACTGTCACAAGGAGGGATTCCACACTGGAGAAGGGTAAGAATATGAGGAGTCCAACCCCTGCAGTGGAAGGAGCAGCAGAGATGACCTGTAATAAATTGACCTCAACCCATTTCCCTGCTCTCCTGTGTTGCTGTGGGAGACGAGGAAGGCAATTCAGGAATAAAACTTAGATCAGGAAGAAAAGAAGGGTAAGGGAAAGGTGTTTTTTATTTGGTTTTATTTCTCATTACTCTACTCCTATATGATGGGCAATAAATTAATTTCCTCAAGTTGAGTCTGTTTTTCCCATGACAGTAACTGCTGAGTGATCTCACCCTCTCTTTACCTCAACCCATGAGCCTTTTGTTATATTTTCTCTTCCCTGCCCAGCCAAGGAGGAGTGTGGCAAAATGGCTTTAGTGGGCACCAGGCACCCAGCTAAAGGCAACCAACCACCACATTTCAGTAAAATTCAAATAATTTGTGACAAAAACAGGGATTATTGTTGCTATTAGTACTATTATTTAAGAAAATGGCCTTTAGCCAGCTTAACAAACCATCTTGCAAATTGCATTACTTAGAGCATTTTGCAGTGTAAATTTCTTTTTGGTTCTAAGATATGTATGTTTTGAAGGCTTATAATTAACCTACTTCAATCATTTATATTTTGATGCATTCATGTGCAACTCAAATAAAAAAAAACATATTGATGCAACTAATTAAATAAAAGTAAAATCGTATAAAGTTTCATTATAACTGTAATTGATATGTCAACTGAGTAATATAGCTAGATATATTGCTCTGTTGACAAATTAAGTTAAAATGATAATGACACTTAGCTTAATCCTTATTTTTTATTGCATTCCTTCCAGATAATTTCTCATTTCTTACAAAAAAGGAATTTAACTTTTCTCTTTGGTGTCTCATAAATCTGTGTATTCAAATTAGTATATTAAAGTCCTTCACAATTTCTGCTTCTTTTAATTGAAGTAGAATAATTTACAGCAGTTAATTGGCTTTTGCCAAAGTTAATTTGATGGTAGTGATAGAATGCAGTCAAAATACATCTATTGTCCATAGGTGCAATAACATTTAGCTAAGTAGGTAATTAAACCACCTAGAATCCAGAGGCCTTCACATTTTCCTTCATCAACACAGAACTTGTTTTGGAGAACAAATTCCCTGGCTTGGGATTAACTGGTATGAGATGCAATATATTTTCCGACAAGGGAAAGGGTGAAGCTCTAGGGAGGAAAGAAAGAACTGCCCACAGAGACCTACGATCTGTGATGATAAGAGGTCAGTTATAAGTGAGGAACAGGTAAAAGAAGGCCAGTTGTTGAGTGTCTCTCATAATAGAGGAACTTGAAAGCAAAAATAAATTATAATGTTCAAAAACTGAAATGATACCATGAGGGTTGACCTTGGCTTGCTGGATGCTGACCAGACCTGTTGTGGCCCCTCCCCCCTGCCATGTGGTCCTGGGAGAGGGGCCCTGGGGGTAGACACGGGGTCACCCTAGCCCCTGGTCAACCTCATTCCTCATTGTTTGTTTTGTGTTCCCCTGCGTGGGCAAGGACCCTCGGGTCCCGTGATTGAGCAGTTCCTCGTCAGAGTCCTCAGCCATGCAGCTGGAGAAACAAACAGATCTCTGAAACATCTACCAAGAATTGGTCCATATATTTCTTTTCCACGTGCCTCATTGTCTGAAACACATGTTGCAGTATCCCCACTCTAACAAATGGTAGGAAAATGCAATCAGAATGATCCCTGATCCCTAAGGACAGCAACAGATTTGTGAGTAAACTCTGGATTTCTCTTCTTGTTTTTGTTTGGCTGTTCCACCTCTAAACTATGGAGGAACTGTGGAAAGACTCTTGGCTCTCAGAGCCGCATATGGACATTTATCTTAAACTTGAAAAGATTCTTGAACAATGATTTATAAATCTTAGCTTAATTCAAGCTCAAAAGGAACTGGAACACTTCCTGGCATGGTTGTTTAAAAACTTTTTCTACGTTTCTTGGGACTTGATTCTTACCAAAGACTTTCAGAAGACTGTTTGGACACAGTTAATTTCTGAGTCAAAATATATGCTGATGGAAGAATATTTTCATGAATATTATTTAATTACTGAGACTGTTGAACAATGTCAGCTGTGTCTTGGCGAAGGGAAGCGTGTCTCAGAGTCCGTGCAACCCAGGCCATGTGGACTGAGCGCTCTGCAAGCAGCAGTGTTGGCAGCAGAGCGAGGCGAGGCAGGAGCGGCGTGACCTGGCATTGCCCGCCCAGCCCCACACAGCGCATGGTGGAGCAGGCCCCATGAGAGGAGTGGCGTGCGGGCGGCGGCCGGCAGTGATGGCTGTGGAGCGGAGCCATGCCTAGCCGCAACACACGCTGGAGCAGGGTGCCAGGGGGTCATCGCTCAGAGGGCCAGCTGAGATGTGGGCATGGCCCCAGGCAGCAGCAGCGCAGCTGAGAGCAGAGGCAGCAGCACGCAGGGAGCTGAGCGGCGCTGCTCTGCCCGGCCCACACGGCCCCGAATGCGACCCTGGGAAGAGCACGCAGGCACGAGCAGCCCTGATGGCCCCGGCAGCCCTGGCAGTTCCAGCACGGGACCAAGCAAAAGCGAAAAAGAAAGCAAAAATGCAGCGAGACAGAAAAGAGCAACCACTTGGAAAAAGGAAAAAATAATTGTAGCTAAGGTTTTAGGAATAGTAAGATGGCATAATGTTAAACAAAATTATGGTTTTATAACAAGAAGACATATTCGTTCATAGAACTGCTATCAAAAAGAATAACCCTGAAAAATGCATCCCAAGCTTGGGAGATGGAGAGGTGGTGGAGTTCAAAATTGTGCAAGGTAGAAAAGGGTTACAAGCAGCAGAGGTCACTGGGCCTGGTGGTGTTCCTGTAAAAGGCAGTATATATGCTAAAAATCGTAGTCATGTTAGACAATATCTCCATTATAAGCCCCCCCTACAGTCTCCCTTTCCTAATCCCACCTTTCCCTTTTATCCTATATCCTATTACCCCCAGTGTATTTCCAATTCATTTTTTCACCCATAGTTTCCCTTACAAAACCATGCCTTTGCCAATTGTTCCCCAAAAATCCCTTTCCAATGCCGAGTGGGGATGAAGAGGGGGAAGGAAGAAATTAACTATTGTTGTTTAGAGTTCCAACAGGTACAAATGGAAGAAACCCTCTCCTGCCTCAGTTTCCCCATAAAGCATGCCCAGAGAGTTCTGTTTCCCTTCTGTCAGCCTTAAGATGTTCCAGAGAATCTGTTTGGACATTTAAAGACTCAGGAGGGTGGCTTGTTTTGTTTTGAAACTGTCCTTGTTATCTCATGTTTATCCAGTTGTTTTCAATGTTACGTTTTAAACCTCTTTTGCTAAAAATAAATGGGTGAAGAGTTGGGGCCCTCCCCCTGCCATGTGGGGTCCAGGGAGAGGGGCCCTGGGGGGGAGACACGGAGTTTCCCTGCCCTTGGTCAGCCTCATTCCCCATTGGTTGTTTTGTGTTCCCCTGCGCAGGCGAGGACCCTCGGGTCCCATGATTGCTTCAGTTCCTCAGCAGATCTTCAGCCATGCGGCTGGAGAAATAAACATCTCTCTGAAACATCTATCAAGAATCGGTCCATATATTTCTTTTCCACGGGCCTTGTTGTCTGATACACATGTTGCAGTATCCGCACTGTAACACAAACCATACTGTCTCTCCTACTCCTTGGTAGAACAGGGGGAGAAAGCAAAATTAAAAATGCATAGGTTGAGAGAAAAGCACTTTGATGAAAGAAATCAAAGGCCACATGTGGAAACAAACAAAAAGCCCAAGCAAGAATATTTATTCTGTGCTTCCCAACAGCAGAGGTTGTCCATCCACTTCCTGGGAAGTGGGGCCTTGGGATGTGTAGTGTTTGCTTTGGGAGACAAACGCACTAATAATGACTGCTTCTCTCACTCACCCATGCCCCACCCTCCTCCTTTCTCCCAGCTTGTATTGATGAATACAACATCACAGGGTAGGGAATATGCCTTAGGTCAGCCTGGGTCAGCTGTCCCAGCTTTGACCTCTCCCAGTCTCTTGCTCACCTCCAGCCTTTGCAGAGTAGAAGTTAGAGAGACATTCTTGAACATGTGCAGGCCTAATTTGAAAGTTGAATGTGGGCAGCGCTATAGGCCTCATCCATTTTGTCTTGTTCAGTTGCAGCTCATTGCAATCATAACTAAATATTAGCACAGAATTCATTTTATGTCTTAACTGAAACATTTCTTCCCCTTGTTTTTATTTAAAGAAAATTTTCCTAGACCTGCATGTCCTTCTAAATAAAAGTTCCTCCAAAATTTAAGGCGTTTTTAAAATGTTCAAGCAAAACATTCCAATTTGAAATTGGGAATGTCTTTCACTTTTGCTGTTTTCTTCATCCAAGCTAAGAATTTGGAAAATCAGTTGAAGTTCACTAAATGTCTTTATTTTTCATTTACTCTGAAGGTGACAGTGGGGAAAAAATACTATCTAGCTCCCAAAGATACCAAAGTCCAAGGTCATATGTCTCCAGGTATTTACACAAAACAAACTTCTTATGGAGCCTAGAAGTGTACCTCAGTGATGAGAAATGTGTGGAATGCCATGCAATTGCACAAGAGTTCTTCCCAGTTTGCAGACAGCACAGGCACATTTTAGCCCCCAGCTATTCAGTACTGGCTCCAAAGCTCAGAGTTGCTCATGCATTTAATTCTGGAGACCATCTCAGCTGAAGCAGCAGTGTGCTGGCCGTGATGGCAACCATTACACTTGCATTCAGGCATCACGCACTGAGGGCTGAAAGTTTTAGCCAAACCACGAATAAGGTCTTCCATAGAAATTGAATGTTTCTCTGTTAAAATGTCTTTTAATCAAAGATAGGTACAGCCAATTGAACACTTACTTCCTTAAAATTATCCTTTAGATAAAGGACAACGAGATAAGATAACACCACACTGCTCACTGGTTTGCAATCCTCACAGTGTTGATCTACTAGCAGTGCTCACCATCTATTAAAATTGAGCTCAAGTCCTTCAAAATTAAAAACATGTGTTTCTATTGTTTCAGCTAAAATGTCACTGTCAGCAGATGAAGGTCAGCGGTCATGTCATGACCTTTTTAAAGTATTGCAACAACTAGATACATTTTTTTTTTTTGGCTGACATTTTTACACACTTAGGAGAGAAAAGGGAATTCAGAAGTTTATGCTATGTAGTCTTTTTTCCCCTACAGGTCGTGTTTGTTACATATTACCCATTCCCAAGACACCTGGATCTTCAGGTTCTCTGGGAACCTCCGCATGTTAGTGACACATCACAGTGATAGTTACAGGTCTATTTTAAGACTCACTCTTGCAGGGACCAGCACACTCTCATCCAGTGTAAGGCAAGTGCAGAGTTCCCCCAAGTATTTTTGCGAAGCCACAGCTAAACAGAGCTTTCCAAGTGCCTGACTCTGGCGACCACATGGTATGACTGTCTTCCTGTTCATTGAGTCAGTTCTGAATACACCACATAATGGATCCTCCTGTAAAATATCATTATTTTACTCTACATGTACCCATTGTTTGTTTTTAATGGGTTGATTACTCCGTTCACACATTAAAGAGGACTCAAACCTATTTTTTACCAATATAAATAACATTTTTAGTCAAAGAAGTATATTTTTAAGTAATGTATTTATATAGTCTTCTGAATACCTAGTGTTTAACACACAATATCATAGTGACATTCATAGACCCATTTTATTGTTTTGAAGGACTGCAAGCCTCTTCTTCATTGGTTTACCATGCAGCTGGATGTCAGTAATAATTCTAATATTTATGTTACTTCTGTTCCACAAAAACCATAAGGATTTGTATTTCTCTAGTTTGCATAGCATTCTTCCATCTTAGGCCCAGTATTTAATTCAGTTTGCAGTGAGGCATCCCTTCTTGCCACATACAAGGTACAGGGAGCACATTTGAGTCTACAATAAATTAGAGCATTTAATTCTTTATTCAGGGCATGATAAAAGAAATAGAATGTAAATGATAAAGCTTTTCAACATGGTAATAAAACTATTTCAATGTTTTTAGTCAAAATCACCAACTTGTCTAAATGCTCTCTATCCTATTTGTTTAAAGCTAAAACTGAAGTCCAGCATAGGTAAAAAACTGTCATATTTACCATAGAGATGGCAGGTCACACTCCCATAGAAACCACATTAGTGATGAAAACAAACAAATACAATTTAATTACCTGCAATCAATATAAAAAATTCTATAGGCTGAATGCAAGCTGTGAAAAATAGCAAATTAATGTTCTGTCACAGCCCGCAAGCATAAGAGCACAAAGATTCCATAAGTAAAATATGACTGCAAGACAAACAAAGTAGCTGCAAAAACCAACCAGATCAGCTCTCCCTTTAGGAGCAATTTTTTTCTGAATTACCCAAGTAACACAGCCATATGCGTCCTATTTTCATAAATCATATAAGCATTTAGGATCCCAGTGGGATCTAGACTCCAAAGTACCTCTGTGATTTATGTGTGTATACAGAAGTCAGTTAGGTGCTTTGGAGAAGGCTACTTCTAGATTTTTCCTTTTTTTAACTTAAAAAGATGAGGAACTGCCTCATATTGCTGCAGGATTTTTCAATGCCCAAATAATACTTTTGGATTTTCTGCTATAGATGTCATTTGATAAGTCATTTTGTCACTTTGTAAAGAAAAATTTTAAGTCAAAAGGACCACATAACCCCTTTTTTTTTTTTTTTTTGGGGGGGGGGGGGGAGAGTGGAAAGGAAAAAGAAAAGAAACTAAGCCAAAAAACATAGATCATCTCATGCTAGGCTGCCACAATGATTGTTATATACAATCGATGCACAATGAGGCTAGACTCTGTACTGCTCTTTATTTCCTTGATTTGGGGTTGGTTTTTCCCTCTGTTGTTTGTCTGCCTTTGTGCATACATGTATTCATGTTTTATATTTTCATTTTAAATCTTTGAAGCAATGTCATAGGCCATCTTTTAATTGCTCATAGACAATCAAAGAAAGAGGGGCTACAAATAGAAATGATGTCAAGAAACATTGTCTTATGATTTTTTTTTTTCTTTTTAATAAAACTAATAGCATATCTTTGTCTTTCAGAAATATTACTAATATAAAGACTATGGCATGAGAAAAATAGTTGTTCTAGGAATAGATGATGTAAATACAGTGACATTTGACTTTTTTAAATATAAAAGAGCTAATTATTAATTTTACTGTTTGTGAAATATCTGTAGATATCTATTCACAGGTTTATTAATGGAGATTTAGGTGTATTAGTTTTTCCTATGCTCTGCTAGAGAAAACAAGCATCCAGCCAGGTTCTAGCCTGAAAGTTGCTATTGTGTTGCTCTATGTACACAAGGAAGTAGAAAGGGTGAAAATAGTGAAAACAAGCAGGAAAAGTGCAAGCTGTGCTATTTCTATTTTAAATACATCTTCTAGCAGTGCAATACAGAAAGCACCATCTTAAACTTCCATTGGTAGATGCTGAGTCCCCTCCCTTTGCTGTAGAGCTGGAATAAATACTTGATGACTTTGGTTTTTTCTCATGTTTTACACCATTTTGCCTGAGGTCAGAACCTGGACCCTTGACATTCACCAAACCCCCTCTAGTCCAAATGTAATTTGCACCACCAGTGAATTCATTTTTCAGCCTCAGACCTTGAGTCTCCTTCCCTAAAAAGTCAGCAACACAATATCAGAAAGTGTCAGTGTTAGAAAACGTATTTTGCTGTATAATAGGGAACATAATTTCCTCCTCCAACAGATTTCCAATCTAAATAGTCTCTTATTTAGAATCCTGTGTGCACTGGTAAGTGACGTTTCGGTACCCAGCTAGAAATGAGCAATAACATTCAAATGAAAATTGGAAGCTGAAGATCTAATCATTAACAACAGATGGTTCAACTTGAATCTGATAAACAAGTTGTTGGTCCCCATCACCTCCCCCCGCTTCTCCTGCCCGTTTCTTTTCCTTTTGCTTGCATATGTTTTTGTGTATGTGAGTTGTTTTACGACAGTCAAATCAACAGGGGAAAAAGGGTTTCCAAAACCAAAAGGTAAACCTCATGGTAAATCTGGAACACATTCAGATGGAAGTGGAAATCACTTGAGCATCTAGTGCTGAGGTGTTTAATTCAGGCAGTTCAGTTAGCACAGTGGCAGTTTTCTTAGGCTCTGGATTGTCTCCCACATTGGTCCATGTCCCAGTATTCTCAACATACAACCTGCTGCACTAAAAAATCCAAATATGAGAGACTCAGCCCCACTCTTGGATGCTCATGTGCAGAACACAGTGAAAGGCAGTTGGAAACCTACAATTACATTTGGCCTATCATGGCTGGATTTCATCCCAGTTTTACAATAGGTCCTTCTTTCTCTTTCTCTATTCACTGGAAAAAGAGTCCTTGCCTTTGTGCACAATCACACACCCAACACAAAGGGGAACATGGAACACAAAACTGTGATATTATCAAAAGCAATAAATGAAGAAAACATATGGGTAAGATACAGAGGTATGCAATTGTCCCATTTAACATCCTTCTTCATATTTGTTGTTGTGTAAGATCAAAAGCTGAACAAAAGCTTTTTGGTCAGATACACATAGTTAATTTGCTCTGTATTGAAGCAGTTTGCTCAAGCCGAACCTAAGTTAAAAGTAATTTTATTTTGGACACCCCTAAGAACCCTGGTGGCATTATTGTCAAAATTCTCCATGTTTAAAGAATTAGTATCACAGTAAAGCATTGAGCAAATCTCACGGTCCCCCATCTTGGGTGTTGAAGACTTGGAACGGCACTGTTGGACATATTGGGGGAATATATCCAGACTGAGACTCAAAACAGGCCACTGAGCTCCACTGAGTTTTCACAGATTACACAAGCTAACTTTTGAAGGAGACTCAGCAGTACAGGAAGAAGCCTAGTGAATCTAAATCATTAAGAACCAGGGCTGGGAACTTGTGGGTCTCTAAATTCTGAGTTGCAGAGAGTCCATAGTATCCACCAGTTAGGGATCATAACTGCACACATACTCCATCTAATCAAAGATCAGCCTCTCCCATTACCATGAGCAACTGTGCAGTCACACAAATGCTCATCTTGTACAGCTCCGGAAAGGGAGGGAAATGGGGAGTTGCATAAAGCAATGCTGTTACCAAGACATGTAAGCCTCAAACTACAGCCCTGTCTGCAATGACCACCATAAAAGGAATAGATATGTACAGATTCTGGTAATTATCAGTTAAAGGACTTCCTAGGGCATTATCTCATTGTTGTGAGGGGAACGTTGGTGAAAAATCTGAAGTCCTTAAACACTAGGGCATTGAAGAATGCTGGGCTTCTGAGATTGATAGTAGCTTTCTTTTGTTTCTAGACTGGGAAATAATTTCTTCAGAAGAAACGATGCATTAAACACAGTTTTCTTACCCATAGAATGGCTTCACATTCTTTTGAACATGGAAGGAATAATCACACCAAATCAAATAAACTTTGAGGTTTGATCCAAAATATTTATGTTCAAAGCAATGAATTATTTTCAGTAGTTGCCAACGCATGACAGATTCAATCTACATCTGTAAACATCAGAACATTTTACATTCTGATACAATTTTCCTGAATTTACCATAGAGACAAGATTTTTGTGTGTGTGCATGTTAATCCCAGTGTAAAATATCCCCAAATCAATCAATCAATTGATTAACAAATTAAGTGCTAAATAATGGATGGGACTGTGAACATTTCCTGACAAGATGCTGAGAATAAAATATGTGTCTACAATTCTTTTGTCTAATAGTCCACCAACAAAGCATTGCGCTGTTTTCTTTAGGAGTTTACATAAATGCTTGGAAAACAAATGAAAAAATGTTCAAACAATATTTTAGCATTCATGTAAGCCAAGCAGAAATGAAATGGTCATTACACTGAAAAATGAATAAAATTCTTTTTCTTTCAAATTAAATTTTAATGTAGCAGAGCTTTACATGATCCCAGAAATATAAATAAATAGAAGGTGACAACTAAGTATTTTCCACCACTAATTATGCCATTAGTATTGAACATAGTATAAAGTTCTCATGAAATAATGTTGCTAAATGCTAAAAAAAATAAAGGAAGGCAAAGCAAGAGTTGTGAAAACACTGAAGAATTCATGTAGTAAAGTTTGTCTTATGCAAGAACTGCATCTTATTTGTTTTAACTCCTAATTATTATTTTCTTTTATTCTGGCATACGACTATCTTGTGGGCTTTCTGTTACCACAGTTTTGAATCTCTCTGTATATGTATTTTACAGTTGAGGCTTAGTAATTTTAAGCTGTTTTCACGTGTGTCACTCTATATGTTTGTGCATCACTGTCTTACGGTGAGTGAAAGCTAAAGAAAGGGCTTGTTTTCTTTTAATAACGATATGGAAAGGCAACTATCACAGTCATTTTGCAAAAGTAAAGTGAGGCATGAGCAAGTGTCACATTAGTCTGTGGATGTTTGTGTGGTTAAATCAGGACTTGAACTCTGCTCTCCCATGGGCCAAGCTAACAGCTTATTTTCCCGACTGTTTTCCCCACTTCATTTATAAGCAAATGTACCATCTATCTCCTGCACATGCACATGCCACTCAGACTTGCTGTGATCAACATGTTATGAAACAACAGTCTAGTTTGGATAGTTTAGGGCTGTTAGGATAATGATTTTGCATGGCTGCTCCACTTCCCAGCAGATTTGTGTTTTCCTAGATTTGCTTTAATGCAAGTGCTTTTTGCAAATAGAGGAGACACTGGAGAGGCTTGCAAAAAACACAAGCCCTTTAACAGCTCATTGGGAAGCAAAGAAGGATCCCTTGCTAACCAGACTGACTGTAGCTGTTCAGCTGAACAATCTTGTCACTCCTATGGTTGCTCTTAATATTTGATGGCTGGTCATGTACGGCATGCCTCATCACACCATCTCTGGAGGCGCTGCACTGGGAAATTTGAAAAGATGCCACTCTTCTGGAAGGATACTGCTGCTATTTGAATGGTGAGGCTATGGCTCTAGGTTCCTGTTTCACATCTCAGGCTTATTAAGTTCCTGGCTACATTGAAAATTAAAAGAAAACAAAAATATGTAGAAGTCTGTGTCATGCAAGGCTTAAAGGGACAGTGTGTTTTGTGACTGACCTGTGGTCAAATATCTACAAACGTGGAAAAAAAAATCACTAAATGAAAGAAGATGTTATCTCCCCACATCCATGTACAGAATTACACTTGATTGTTACCCAGACTGAAATCTTGCTGGTCACCAGTGGCTCTCCCACACACCCTAAGAGCAAAATATCTTCTTGATTTCCCTCAAATTTCTGAATTTATTACAAAATATAAAGACTATCCCCCAAGTCTGAGGTGGAGGAACTTAAAGTGAGTGTAGATGGGATAACAACTCATTTGAATTGACCTATGGCCAGAAGGCTGAGGGAATATAGAAAGGAAAAAAAGCTGAGTGTAAAAAAGGTATTTCAGTCTCAAAAGTGTCCCAGGGGGCTAGCAAAAGCTCTCAGCCTTTTGTTTTGTTTTGTTTTGTTTTGCTTTGTTCTGAGAACTTTTTAAGGCAAAATGAAAGGAAAGACACCTGGCACCTGTAAGGGCATCAAGAAAAATTAGTTTGCTTATGTTAGAAATTTTCTAAAATAAGATTGTATGGTAATTTCTGTATGTATATTTTATTTTAGGTTTGTGCAAATTTTAAATCCAGATTGGCAGACGTCAGGTAAACCTGGTGACAGGAAGCAAGTACCTATTGAAGTTGATGGATCTTGGTTTCAGGGTGTAGGTTGTTAGTGACATAACAGGTTTCTTCACTTTTCCATGTTTTCTCTGCTCTCTTTAAGTAATGTTGGAATAAAGGAGGTAAAACCAGCTCAGGAAATAAAAAAGGGAAGATTTTGATTTAGCCTTTGACAGTGAAAGCAATGATTTGTAGTCATGGGCTCAAAAGCACACAGATAATAGCTCAGACATTTAGACTAATCTGAAGTTAGACATTTCAAATAAATGTCCCACCCCTTTGTACTGCTTCTATATTTCAAATTCTTTTCTTTATTAAATAATGAAAAATCTTGTCTTCAGCTAACCTTGGTAAAAAAAATTCCCTTTTGAAAGCAATAAATACCTAGTTAAGTTCTAAAATGTTAATAGCTGTGCAAATAGTTACTGCTGTCTAAATGAGTGACCATTTAATGAATCACTTCCACCAAAAAGGTCAGTGTAGCAAGTCCCATGTGCATCATGTTATTACAGCTTACCAGCAAATGACCACATTAATATTAACTGACAGATTGCAGACCTTTATGTTTATGTACAGTGGGTTTCTGGAAAGTGCACTTCTGGGAGGTGTTAGAAAACTTCCTGCCAGCATATCATCCTGTAAATCATGCTGTTTTCAGGTCATTACTTGTTCAATGTGTGGACACCTTGTTATGGAGCTTTTTGAATGAGAAGTCCGTTAGTGAATAAAGTACACTTGACCTCTCACCTTCAAAGTCCTCTCATTTCAGGTGTCTGGGACATGTCACAGATAGGTATTTTTATCAGGCAGACCCATGACAGCTCTGAAATGGCTAGTGGTGTACACTGAGGTCAGAGACTGTGTGCAGTAGCAAACTTGGATACTCTGATGATGCTGATACTTGTAGTCTCTGTGATAAGGGTGATTGCATTAAATGAATTTCTGAATTAAGCATAACGTATCAAGCTTGTACTGGAGACCTGTCATAACACCATGGCACAGAATTCCCTCATTAAAGGCAGACACTCCCTCATGTTCACTAGCATTTTAATTCAGCTATGGATTATTGAACTGTTCTTGGTAGCACTGAGCCACTTACACAAAAGCCTCAACTATCCTAATAAGGGTGTGTCTTATGCAAGGGTCAGGGCATAGACTAGAGCTCTGTCCTGTAGGAGAGGCGGCCAGAGCTCCTGACTTTGCAGATTGGAGGAGTCCAAAAAACTGCTCTTGCTCCTGTCCTGTCATGTGGCTGTGAGGATGTCACAGCATCACTGCCCATCAGAGAGAAGGGATAAATGGATTAATCTCATTCTACATGGGAAGATTTCTCCTAACCCGATGTCTCTTCACCTGACCTCTCCTTCAGTCTATTCATTTTGTCTACCCTCAGTGATCTACTTAGAGCTCTCGACTTTCAGACCTGTAAGATACTCAAGTTCAAGACAGGAAAATCAGGCACCCAAACACTCTGTGTCAATGTCGTGTAGATCTGCGGGAAAGGTAGTTCACTTCTGATCACTGATAAGCCATTCCTACCTCCTCAGAAATTTACTGAATAAAATGAGGATCCTGGAAAAGTAGTTGGGAAGTTAAGCCCTTGTACTCTTTTAAAGAAAAGACCACCAGCCCCCAACATACATTTTCAGAGAGCGTAGAGAGGAAAAATGCTATTAAAAAAAAAATCCCTACTTGCTAGTGTCCTTTTAAATTATGTAAAGCCAATTTTGTGTAATATTGTCACTGAACAAATAATCAGTTCGTTGAGGAAGATTTGTGGCTGCAATTATTTATTCATTTTAATGTTTGTTATTAGGCCTTCCTCTTGCTGTTTGCACCCATTATATGATGAAAGATCAATACGAAGAAGATGAGGAAGTGCAGAAATGATGTCTAATTATCAGGGAGTAAGGAGGAGAAGAGCAGTCCTTGTACAAACACCTATGAGATCTACAGCCAGTGTTCTAGTCTTTTGGTAATATTAGCCTTTGTTTTACAGTGTGAAGTGGTTTTGTTGTTGTTGTTCCTTGTTTTGTTTTGGTTTTTTTTTCAACCCAGACAGTGAAGTGAACACTGGAGACAAGTTTTATCACGCTTTTCTATTACACTCAATAGCTGGGATTGAATTATGAGAAGCAGTGGTTCCAAGTGGATAGAAGGAGCCTGCAATTGAGAAACAAGATTTTGAGTATTTTTCCCAATTTAAGAAGTGACTGACTACATAATTTTTTTCCCACCTTCTTTTATTTCTACAGGTGCAAAACAACAGGACTCACTCTTGCTTTCTTCTTTAGTATTTTGTAATCTAAAAATGAAAAATAATCTATCTTTACTAAAATCACAAGTATGTTTCTACAGCTACATAGCCCTTTGCTCATTTATGTACATAAACGTCTATATAAAGACGTATAGAAAAATGTCAATATTTTATGGCTTAGATTAAATCATGTCATTGCTACCCAGGATTAACAGACACGAAAATCGTGGAGATGCATTACCATTATTTCCATTTATTCAGCTGTGGAGATGTAAAATACATTCCAACCATTGCTTTCAAAATAACATAATGTCTGTTAAATGTGATCTTTCTCCAGCAAAATTTTTGCTTTCTGGCTGACAAAATATTTGGTACTTGTTAGTTTGTCTGGGCTAATATCTCCTGGTATTAGGATCCCCACTTTGATTTTTTAACTGGGGTTGCAAAGAGTGTTTTTTGTGTATAATATCAAAGGTGTGTCACAGTCTGCAATGCAATGAACTGCTCAGAGAAGTCTCAAATAGACAACACAGGTAATTCAGCTGTGAGCACTCATGTATCATAACAAACCTGGTGAGTGCAAGGGCTGCCCAAGTGGGAGAAAGCCTGAAAGCAGGTCTGTGTTCCAGATTTTATATAGGTCTCAAGGGTCTCCTTCTAAATGCTATGAAATCCATCATGTAGCTTCAGGCCAGCCCTGAAAGTTGCCTTTAGTGAAAATCTCCCACACCCTACATATTCGTACATACAGATGACAGGTAACTATGGGAAATATCTCTCAGAGTCACTTTCTGTTAATGCAGGGCCTGGAACTCTATAAAAATGACAAAAATAATAATGTCTCTGAACACATTCTCTGTCTTGCTACATGTCCACAAAACTTTTACCAGAGCTGCCTTCTCTTCTAACTGCTTTTTGTCTGGATTCTTGCCATGACTGAGTAAAAAAAAAAATCACAATATGACAGGGGTTCATTGCCTTTTCTTTTTTTCACTTTACAGAGAATGTTTAAAGAAAAAAAAAATAAAAAGCCTTAATTGCAGTATTGCAGTATATCCGTATAAGTTTTCCTGCTCATCCAGATTCTGATCTGAAGAAAGATATTGCCTTCAGTAGTACTTATTTCAGCCATTCACTTCCTTGAGTTATTAACTTAAAGAAATGCTGGATTTCACAATGAGAAGAAAGACACTTTTAATAATATCAATTACTTTATGGTATCATTTGCACTATGTTCAGCATGATATTTTTGCTGCCTCTGACAACAGTGAGACTGAAAGTACCTACAAATGTATATCTGGAGCAGCAGTTTTCTGTCTAGTCTGTAAAATTGTGTACCACAGAGCTAGGCAGCAATTTATGACTATAGCTCTACACATGATACTTAGCTATCCTGCTTCATTCTTGTGAGTCATCCTATTCGACTTACATACGTAAATCTGATACATCAGTGTTTACAGTATTAAGGCTTTAACAACAGTGTAACAGAAACCCTGTATATTTTCAGCATAGATAAATCCATCTCATTTGCTTTACTAAATGCTGCCTGGCAAGCAAAGTTATAGAATTTAGCTGCATAAGGCACGAAATAGTTGGAAACAAATCTGAAGCTCTGGAGATCACGCACAGAATTAAGTGCATTTCAATGTGTAGGTAGTTGTCAGAAGTGCTCCATAAATCTCATTCAAATAAAAATATTGCATGATTATTTTTTTCCTTGCATACATATCTGAATAAAATAGAAGTCTGTCTTTCCAAAAAGCTCATGTCAGATTTTATAGGGTTTTTTTTCTTCTTTCTTTCTTTACTGAATTGAGTTCCTTTTAAAAAAACAGATGTTGGAAAAAATACATTTCTCAGCAAAGTTAAGTGCTACAGAGGAGAGCAAGACATTGTTCTTCATTTTACTATGCACTTTCCCTTGAAACTTACTGACTGCTTAAATCATCTCAGCTACACAGGAACCTTTGGCAATAAAATAAAAACTGTATTAAACACTAAATTTTATACATAACTGGTATTTCTCATTGACACAGAGTTTATGAAAGTTGTCAACTTCTGTGTCCAATTTATATGAAGGCAATCATAATCTGAGGGCATATGAACAGATCTAGTCAGAAATAGTGGAAATAAAATTAACAAATTTATTAATTTTTCTTCCCCCTCTGAAGATCCACTTGTGGTTTTCCATACTCTTGGCAAGGGATGAATAGAAAGCTGAATACAGAAGTTTAGCCTTTCCATTAAGTGGAAACTTCCTGCTGGGATTTGAGGAAAAGTCTGGCATAGAAATAGGTAACCATTTAGCTTCTGGGCTGCTTGGCCCCTCTAGCTCGAAGGAATCACAGGGCCAGAGGTTATGTATTATTTATTTTTCAATTGGACTCAGTGGAGAAATTTGAGAGTTTACTACATGTTACATTTAAGTACATCATGCATTTACATAAAACTCACCGAGGCCCAGATTCATCATTTCCTCCCAGTTCAACAAACTGCTTTAAAGTATGCTTAAATCGACTTCAACAGAGCTGTAAGCACTTACTGAAAGTTCAGCGTGTACTTAAATGATTTGGAGAATAAGGACCATCTGCATATGTGTAAGTGCTTTGCTGAACGTGCATAAGTGTCCAATCCACGGCCCCATGAAATCCATGAGGTTTCTCTATTGATGTCACTGGGCTTCTGATTTAGTCTTAGCAGTTGGATATTACCAGTTCAGGGCTCTCTTGTTGCTTCCTTGAAAGGAGATGGCATTCAGCCTTTCATTGCAATGCCCCGTGCTTTGTGTTGAAAGCCCTGGATAGCCTTCTAAGATTTCTTACTTAGTGGTGTCTGTGGGGCTTGTTGTGGTTATGATTTTAAAATGCACTGCTCAAAAGTGACAATGAACACAACCAGAATAATAATTCCAGTTGAAGCAGAGTGGAATATATGTGCTGTCTGTACCAGAGGCACTGGGACTTTTTCGGGGTAGGAAACTTTGCACTACCTGTTGCATACTTAGTGATGTATTTCCAACAAAAGGGACTTGTTGTAGAGCTGTTTATTACCAGATATTAGAGTCTAAGTTTAAGAATGTGGTGAATGAACCACATTATCTATTAGACCCTCTCTTTCTATGGTCAGATGAGGTGAGCGTAATCTATGCTTCAGTCAGCTCCCTGACCCACATTAAAGTTAATGCAGGACTATTGAATCATGTTCTATAATCCTGATTTTGAAGGCAATTTCATTCTTACTTATTGCAGCACCTTCTGCTTTTAATGACCTCTTCTCCTTTTTTGGCCCACTTATTTATAGGACTGTTTATGCTATCCATGAGATGACAAGATATTTAAATTCTCCATGAGACTTGTCCTTTTCTACAACATCCTGAAGTAAATTATCCACAGGAGCAATTCTTTCCCTCTCAATCCTCACTCTTCTGTGCCTCAGAAAGAAATTTCAATAAAACCCTCTTGTTTTATTATGGCACACCAATGTGGTAGTTATTAATATTTCTCTAAATCATTCTTCATAATATATCTGGAAAGGGCAGAAGCTTAGATTCCATTGAAAAATCTATGAGCGTGAGATATCAGCAAAGCATTTATTAAATGAAAAAACAACTTGTTAACAAATAAAAGAAAATAAACTGAACCCATTAAAAAAAAAGAAAAAAGTATTGTAATTCAGTTAATTAAGAGAAAGCTCTTGAATTTTGAAAAAAATGAGGATTCAAGCCATAGGTACAGAAAGAAAAAAGCAGAATCTGAGGGGGCAGTGGCATCATGCCAGTCACAAAATTAACAAACAAAGAAAGACTACTCAGAGCTCCCATGAAGTGCTTTCCTGCAAAGAGATATGGATATTTTTACAGAGGAGGGCAGACACTGCTTTGGGAAGACTGACAGTGACACATTACACTAAATTGAAGTATCCACGTTGGCCATCTAGTTTAAGCATAGAAAAGACTCACAAAAACAGGGCCTAAGGGTTTGAAGAAATGCTTTAAAATAGAAAATGCAAACATAAAGAGGAGAAAGTACTGGAAATCTGAACATTTGTTTCATTCAACAGACAAAAGTAGCAAATACAATGGCTAAACACTGGAGTTAAATTCAAACGAGAAATCAGGCTCTCATATTTAACAGCCTGGAAAAGCAAATTTTTGGAACAAACTGCTAAAGGGAATGATAGTTTTACATGGTGGGTTTAATTCAGCACCACACACTTTTCTAGACAATGTTTGCCATGGTGTAGGCTGCTATGCTAAATATAGGAACAACTAGATAAAAGAAAAGGAAATTATTTATGCAGGGTATGGGACTAGAAAAATGAATTATTCCATTGGGGTCAAATTTTTGTATGATCTTGTGGATACTGGGTGATCAGATGGTTTTAGAAGTTTCCTTATAATGAGAAAATAGAGTGGTTCAGTCTGTTTCCCTTATCAAAATAAGGAGTTGAGTGTACTGATGTCTCTAAGTAGGAGTTAAAAAAACAAAACAAAAACCACAACCATGACAAAACAAAACCAAAACCCATTATTAAGTTGTTGAAAGCAGAAATATCAAAGTTTAGGATGGATAAAAAGGGAGTTTAGGATGACAATTTAAATGTTTGGTTTACCAGTGTGCTAGAGTTTGTGTTGCTTTAACTCTTTGTGCGAAGACTTTAATGTCTTTATAAAAGCTGTAATGCAAGAAATTGACTGAACCTGTAGTTCACAAGGGATCACATGGTGGTATTGGAAGCATCCCTTTTGACAGTTTTCTTGGAGAATTTCAGATACTTACACCACTCTTAAAGTCCTCAAAACAATGAAGCATAATCCTAGCCTGCTTTATTAACAACAAATTTTATTCTCAAAAAGGTTTAAAAAATAGCAACCTTCTGTCACAGTAACTAACACATGTTTAATCTAAAATAGCTGATTTACCTACGATATTTTTACTGTGATGCATTAGAACACAGTGAAAGACCTGTTGGCACAGGAGAAGAATCACAATACCACACTGCTATCTCTTTTCTTCTGTATCTGTAAGTTTTGTAGCCTTTGAGACTTGTTTCTATTTTTAATCTATTGCTGCAATAAAAAAATGATAGTCACTTGTGTTATGTTATTAACTCTACCCCAAAGGGTTCTTGTTCATTTCCAGATAAATATCATTTTCTGTTGTTGATTATTTGGATATAAACATTAAGAAGGATCCCGACAAGCTCCTGTGCCACATGGAAATACAGCAGGATTGTTCCTGGGGTTTATGCTGTAAGATTTCAGGTGCTTAGAGCAATGATGCAAATGTCAGATGGCATAAACCAAACAGGTTTTTCAAACCTACTTCATTGTCAGCACCCCAAATGCACATTTCAGAGCAAACTCAGAATCCCACTGGTTTATTGTACAACTGTTGTCTACAGGAGTTTTGCTGGAATTTAAACCAGATTTATCCAATGTAAATTAACTTGGGTTAATTGCAGCCATGTTGAAGTCTCCACCTTTAAAAGTAAGACTTTGAAGAGACAACGGGGGAGTTTAGGAGCTTATTAATGAAAATTCCTAAATTAAATTTCTGACATTTAACAGAAAGAATACTGTTCACACTTTCCCACCAACCCAAGTCACTTCTAACCTTCCATAACAAATCAAAGCATTCCATTTTTCTAGAATTTAAGGGGAGTGCTAAAAAAAATAAGGCAAGATAACCAACTGTATTATTCTAGTTCACTCTGACCAATGCACATTCTTAAGTTTGTGAGCAATGATAAAATTCCCCATTCTCTACTAGCCAATGGTAAAAATAGGAAATAAATTATTTATCTTAAATATGACCAGGTTTTCCTCTGCATCTTGACCTATTTAACATTGTTAGTTTTCTGTTCCCATTAGCAATGTGGAACAAAGAAACACTATTGTAGAGTTGTGTCTCCAACAATCCACAGCAGTCTTACTTTTGATACCATTTCCCTAATGACCACGTAGCAAAATACAGAATGTCTTTCCACAAGTTAGTGTTGATTAATTTAATGCATTATAGTTGCTTTGATTTCTTGGTTATTTGTGATATTGTCTATATTTTTCTGATATATTTTGATATTTGGAAATTACAAGGAAAAAATTAAAAGTGGTTAAATTAGATTTAGATGACAGAGCCTACAGAACTCAAAAAAAAAAAATCCTGATCATTCACTGATGATTAGATATAAAAAGAAAAAAAAAAAGAAAACAAAGAAAGCAAAAAAGGAAAGAAAAGTAATAAATCAGTTCACAATCACACCATATGTACTTGGAAAATTACACGCTATACTGGAAACCAACTCTTATGATTATGGTATCTTTTATGTTCTCGGCTTCCTGATACCAGAATCTCTCTCACTCTAAACAAACATGAAAGTGGGGAGGAAGAAGAAGATAGGTAAGTTTGAGTAAGATTACCAGCAACTTACAGCACAGCTTTGAGAAACTGACTTTGTTGATTTAAACACAGTACAATAAATCAGATTCCATGACCCTCTAAGGGTCAGCTTCCAGCATTCGAGAAAGTGAGATAAAGTGAAAAACCTGAAGATAAAAACGAGTTGCTGAAAGCACTTTTCCCTCCCAAACCCTCTTGAGAGCATTTGGATTTGTAGGCCCTTCTGAGGCTTGCTTTGTATGCATTTTAAAAGGTGGAAGGTTTTTTTTGTTTTTCCACCATAGGCTAGCTACCTACTTAGTGACTACCTGACTCATTTCTTTTGCACTTGCTTCTTGATATTTGAAGAGACCCAGCCATGGAACACTCAGAGACCTTCCTCTGTTCTTACAGATTGTTCAAGTTAATTTCCTGCATATGTATTCAAAAATATGTACAGATGTATATGATTACTGACACTAAAAATATACACTTAGAGATATGCTCATCCAAGAAAGACAGATTCAGAAAATATAAATCCCAAAGGAATTTTAAAATATTTATGCAGTAATCCATCACCTTCTACTTGCTCTTTATGGCCATCCCCATAATCAGTAAATCGATGTTCCATAAGAATCAGGACAGTCTTAGGATATAACCTTTCTGATCCTCTGGAGAAGAATGTAAATATATGAAGTTACACAACAATCCATTGCCATTAGAAGCTAGAAGGGTTCTAAATATTTGTACAAATTTCAATTGTATGCAATTAAAGCAAGAAAACAGAACCCTGACACAAAAATAATGGTGATTCAGGGGTAACTCAGCATACAGCTTAAATATGTGTATATCCATGCTCCTAAACTGCCTAGTTGCCCTCTGATATTTATTACAGAAATTAAAATACTGCTGCTGTTCTGGTTCAACACTTCCAAGACTAGGCAGAGATATGATGCAAAATTATCAAATATCTCATAAGAAAAAAAATATACTTTTAATCCTACCCAAGTAGGATATTTAAAAGACTTGCAATAACTGAAACTTGCAGATCAAAGTGATTTTGGCAAACTTCAAGCACATTCAGCATCACTGAACTTGAAATCATCAGTGAACCTGGTCTGACACGCACGAGACAAAACTGAACAAAGTTTTACTGTTCTTAGTTGTAAAACTCCAACCAGATCAACCAGTTTTGGCATTGAGTTTATGATTTTAATAGTAGGAAAAGTAGCAAGATGTCTTAAAATCATGCAAGTTAGGCAGAATGCAGAGCTAAAATGTTCCTCTGAATCCAGACTGAAATAATCACTGCAAGCTAAATTAATCAGAATGCAATTAGATATACCATATAGCTGCCTTTTTTTTTTTTTTTTTTTTTTTTCCTTTTCTTTTGAAATTGCAGTACTGTGGGCAAAAGAACCCTGTCCTCTCTACATTTACATTGGTCTACTTTACCCATTGACAGCTCCCTATATCATGAGCCGAGGTGCAATGCAGTATACTTTCACACAGGGAAGAAATCATAGTTCTCTCCTCCCTTCCATTTTTGCCTTTCCAAACACATGTTGCCATAGAGCTAAGCCACCAGAAATCATACTGCTGTTTTTTGGGGTTTTTTTTTAATCTAGACAAAATCCTTATGTATGTTTTTGTACTTATGAGTCTTTATGTATAAGTGCATACATATATATACACAAGGACATATCACCTATAAATGAAGCATGTTTGTAATATATGTAGCGTATACATATATTTAGTTATACATGCTATATATATTTATACATGTTATTTGGAGAATTTATAGATATGAAATAAATTTATACAGATTGTATCTGTGTCTGTGTGTTTGTGTGTATACATATATTTTAATAGCACAAACTTCAAAGAGAGGGAAGGGGATGGGAAATGGAACAGAAGCAGGAACACCCAAATGTTTAGGAAAGTTTTGGGATGAGAGAAGCTCAGCTAAAATGCTTTTGCGACCTTACCTCTGTTGGGTGCAAATGATGCTCTCTGTAATATACAGATAGATGTGTCTTGTTAACTGCCTCATCCTGTGGTGTCATCATTACTGTAATTAATGAATTACCATATCAAACTGCAATGACTATAAAGTTTTAGGGAATAAGCAACCGTTACCTGTGACAATATGGGTTGGTGGACACCAATGGCTTATATTTCATATTGGACTGGCTAGGAATGATGACACCAGCAATGTCCTTCACTTAAAGAGGGAAAAGGAATCAACTTAGAACTTTCCCAAATGAAAAACTTTGCCCTTTTGCTGCCTTTCCTAATAGAAAACAAGCTAAAATGTACCATTGGGCAGGTTAATTGACTTACAAGTATGTCTTTTTAATAAGTGTCATAAAGTATGTCATGCAGCCGAAACTTGCTTCCAGTGCATTTTTTAAACTGTTGTCAACCAGATTAAAGTTTATTGTTCACATGTAAGTTTCCGTTTTCAAGCAGTAATGAAAGACATTAAATTGATTTGCCATGCGTAGATATGAGGCGGGTTATGTCCTCTGCTCTTACTCAATGTGCCTTTCCCAGATGCTTTCCTTCACTGCTGTTTGTCTAAGCCATGAATGATCATGAATCGTTCTCCCTTCCCCATGGCCTGAGATACAACTCATCATTTCTTTGGTATGCCTTAAATTAAAGGTTAGTGTATATAGGGACCTGATTCACCACAGCTTGACTTCAATTTTGCCTTTTTATAAGTCTTTGAAGTTTTTGAGGGAGAAGTGATTGAAGAAATCCTACAGTGAGTCAGATTTTAATAGTGCTCTGTTCAGGGCATTGAGTGTCTTTCTTTGTTGCCAGCACCTGCATTGTGGGGCCCCGTTACTGAAATTAGTGTCTAACATAACTCAAGACTATAAAAATTCTCTAATAATCCCAACATTCAGCTACTTAAAGCACAGTCTGTCAGGTGAGATTGTGCCTCATCTTCACAGAAGGAAAGAACAACTTAAAATAACAAAAAAGAGGAATTCCCTGTAAGAAAAAATTACTTTTAAGGAAAAGGACTTGTTACCAACAGTAAGGGAGAAGTAAATTGCAAAACATTACAGACATGAGGAAAATTCCTGGAGAAGGAGGAGTTTAATAATGCTCTGGTGAGGACTAGGATTGCAGGACCAGGATCTAGTAGTACACTGTTTCTTATTTTTTTCCCTATATGATGCACCTCACACTCAAAAAAAAAAAAAAAAAAAAAAAAAAAAAAAAAAAAAATCATGGATGGAAAAACAATCAAGCAAGGAAACAAACACCAAAATACATGGCAACATCTTTCTAGGTCTGTGTCTGTTGTAGGAAGTAACAATTGTTGCCAGTCCAAAATATCTGTGTGTGTAGGTACTAAAAAAATATTTAACATTTATATTTTTTAATTTTAAGCCTTTCTTTTTTTTCAACACAACAAATTTTTTCTCTTTTTTTGGTATTTCCACCTCCCAGAAACACAAAAAGTACAATCCCTCAGGTCCAAAAAACAACAGAGTTCAAGTGAAATAATTTGTTAAACTGTTGTAAACTTTCATCCCAATCAGTAAATTAGAGACTCCTTTGCTGAAAAATTATATTTCAGTTACACAGGTACTTTTTAAACTGATAACCATAGAGGCATAAGGTTTGGGTTTCTTTTCAAATGCTTATTTCTACAAACTATTTACTGTAAATTCATCAAAGCTGCATGTTAAGGATGCTAAAATGGATCCTGCAGCTAAAAGCTGACAGCAGTGTGGTTTTAAGGCTGTGGGGGTAGATCTCACATACAAACAGATGGAATGGCACTTGTCATGACATTAGGGGATAAAGCTGTTTTAACCTAGAGGTTTACTTTTCTTCTGACTAATGTAAGTCAATTCTATTATTGGAAAATGATATAAATTAACACATTTTCTCTACCTGTGAAGGGGAGAACAAGGTCTTGAGCAAACCACAGCACATTTAACAGAGTGATTTCACTGTTACTACCTGTAACTATAGAAATCCAAAATCCTGCCTTAACCCTCAGTGAAGTTCTTTACTCTGACTTCCATGGGTCTTTACCCAATTTCAGTCTTAGCAGTGAAACAAAAAAGCTCTGGCAATTTTGTCTCAAACCAAGCTCTTCTGAGTTTCTCCCTTCCCTCTGTGTCCTCCAGGCCAGTTTGGGTAGTTATTAAAAAGAATTTTATATAAATACTCTCTTTGCATGTATTTTCGGTGGGTTTTTTTCCCTGTGACTTTTTTTTACATAAGTCTTTGCTTATTTACACCCCATCGCCATGCCCACTGCAACCCACTCACACCCAGAAACCACCAGATACATGCACTTACTTGGCTTCCACTTTCCAAACTAAAGACATGAAGATCTGGTCACAGTAAACAAAGTTAACTGAGTCCTGCATAAATAATTTAATCACACAGTGACGATTAGCCAGGCAGGCAAGCTGAAGCTGCTGCCCCCAAATTATTAAAGGCTTTTATAGAACCATAAAAAGAGCAATAATTCAATCATTTTTTTTAAAGGGCACTAAATATAATGCTTATTAAATGCTGGGTACAGCTGAGGTGTGCACTGGGATGAAATAGAAAGCATGCTCAGCAGCAATATCCCAAATGCGTGTTTTTCAGTGTTGCTGACAGGCAGATAACCTGACCCAATTAATAAAAAGTACTCCACTGATTTTTCTCCCTCCTACCTCCTCTCCGCCCCTCCCCCCACCCCCCCCCCAGGCCCCTTTTCTTTTTGAACTGATCTGCTAAGTCATGGTACAATGCTAGAAAATAGACTAACAAGCAAGCAAAGAAACACACAAAAAAACCCCAAAAGCACACAAAGCTTTTAAGAGTGGAGTTTATACTTCCCTCAATTTTGCTTCCTGTGACAAAGTGCAATGTATAGTGTTGAAAATAGAGGCTGAACTAACAAGAGGGTTCCAGGGAAAGAAAATATTTGTACCCTGTCCTGCTCTACTGCTGACTCATTCCCTAGCTGAGAAGTTGCACCTTCTGCTCTTAACATGTGCCTCATTCTCTTGACCATTAAATTAGGGTTAATGCTATTTACTAACCTCAGTATGGCAACACAGTTCATTAACGAGACACAGTTCTGCCTCAAGAAGAGTCACGTAACTCTGAATATTTTGCTTTGATTTCATCAGTAATTGTATAGACTTTACATTTCTTGTGGGGAAAAAGAATTACCAGACCAAGGGAAAGGAGCCTGCTGATGAACGAAGCAGAAAGTGTTGGCGGCCCATTATATGCGCATGAGTAAAGATGTTCTCCTTACCTTATCATGCTCTTAAATAAAAATTAAGTAACAAAACAGAACAAAGAAAGGAAAAAGAAAAAAGAAAGAAAATCTGTTCTGTAGCAGCTTAGTGGTTGTAGTATATCTTCTTTGTAACCTACAATTCCTTTCACTATGCAGCTCTGCCAGCGTGGCTTCGTGAAAGGCAGGCCCAGCTTGACCCACCTGATCTCCTGCTATGACAGGGTAGCCTGCTCAGTGGATGAAGGAAAGGCTATGGATGTGGACTCTACCAGGACTTCAGTAAAGCCTTTGCCACAGTTTCCCACTGTGTTTTCCTGGAGAAACTGGCTGCAAATGGCTCCGATGTGTGCAATCTGGAATTACACCCAGCTGGTGTCTGGTTACCAGTGGTGCTCCCCAGGGATCTATGGTTCTGTGTTTATGTGTAGCCTAAGAACTGGACAAATTACTGTGTTTTCTGCACCTGAATTGAGGAATGGTTTTTAACTCCACAAGCAATGAACATAATAGATCTGTCCTACTTTGAGTTGTTGTGAATGCCTGTCTCTATTCACTCTCCTTGCACTGCACTGAGATACTGCTGCTCCCCTCACAGTTTGATCATTCATTTCAGAGGACAAATGCACCACGGGAAGAGTCTGGCCAGACGAATTGGCCAGGTGACTATCATTGCTGATGGGGATATTTCTGTTTGCAACTATCACTCTGAGAATATTTTAGATTATTTTTTCTTTATATTGTAAAATTCTCATTAAGCTTGTATTTTTCTTCCCCAATCAGAAGGTTTTAAAATCAATATAGTAATAGAGAATATTTAATTCACAGTTTTATTGCCTTATTTTTTATTATTATTTTACTCTTGGTGTTCTTGGTTTTCAATTCATTATGAATTTATTAAGATTTTTATTACACTGGGTTTCTTTTTATCATTTTTTTGCATTTTTTAGATTATTAAATTTTAATAGATATTAAAAAAAATCTTTGAATGAAGGTGAAACCTGCTTTAAAAACAAACTGATAGGATATTCAAAGGCATTTCATAGACCAAGGACCAGATGAGTCTTAGGTGCCTAGCTGTCTGACGAGGATTTGAGCCTAAATTCCTAGGTTATGAATGTTCAACCTACCTGATATATAATTTTAATAGGACTTGATCTAATCATTGAAAAGCTACTGAAAGACTGCCATCAACTCCAGCAGACTTTGAATAAGGTACTGGAATAAGGAGCAGAATGTTTTGTGGTGCTGATACGTTATATAAAATTTAATTCATTATCAAGTTTACAAAGACTACCCTTTTCCCAGCTGACTATTGTGTAAATATCTTAAAACCCTGTGGGGTTGAGATGTCTTGGCCTGTTTCATGTTCAGTGTTCATTTTCACTCCAATTATTTCTTACTTGCTTTATCTACACATATAATCTGCCCATTCCTCCCACTTAACATATCCTTTGAACTTTTCAAATGCCTTCTGCTCCTCCTTATTATCTTTGCTTTACCACATCCTTATCTCTTGTCCTATTTTTGATACTTTTTACCGGGATGAATATAGTTGGTATCCATCCTCTATACCTGCCAATTAGATACAGAACTTCATACTTCTTTTTTTTTCTGTTCTTCATAATGGTCGATTTTCTCCACTTCTGTTGATATCATTTCACTTCCTGAAAATTATTCCATATATTAGATCCAAACCAGTCTCAGAAAAAAAAAGAAGGGGGAGGGAGGTGATGAGGGAGAGAAGTTACATTAACTTCTGAGATTCTATTTTCACGTACCCAGAGGAATAATTCATATCTGAATATATTATGATCACTAAAGTAGACCTTAGTTGCTCAACTACTTCTGTTGCATATATCATGCCCTGGCTTATTATCAGAGACCAAGTCCAGAACAGTTTCTGATTGCACTTGCTGCTAAGTACAATTGATAAAGGACCTGATGACCACACTGTTCTTCCCTGACCCTCCAAGTATGGTCCAGTCATTAGCAAAACACATGAGATTTATCTTTAATGAACATTCAGCTAAGGGAATAGAAAGCTGGAGATGGAGAAGGAAAATGAACAACAGGCATATGTAATGAAATGATTGATGCTTTATTTTTTCTGCATCATTTTCAGAAATCTAAATGGCATCAATGACTTACATAATCCATTGTCAACATTTATTCTTATTTCAGTTATCTCCATAGTGGTAGGCAAGCTGCTTATATCATTTGTCTCTTCAGGCATAGTATCTTCCCTCTCTTATTACTTTAATCAATCATTGTTAGCTTATGTATAGCACATATCATTGCTGCTGTTCTGTGGTGTGTCAGTCATTCATGCCAAACAGACCAGCTAGCATCCCCGAAGGACCTCTATAAATGGAAATTCTCCTTTGCAAGCTGTTAAGCTTAACTGAGAGCATGAAAGCCCTTGCATGAACATCATAACCTTCTACAGTCCAGAAGGCTTTGATAACAGTGATGTCAGCGCTTCCCAAACCAACACATCTCCAGGCAATGTGATGATCCTGTTCACAGCTCTGCACCGCTGCCATATAAAAATCAGCAGCAGAGAGACAGGCTGAGGTCCAGACCTGTGGCAAGACCCAGCTGCCTCCCATTTCACTTTAAATGTTTGCCCAAGGCACTTTATTTAACAGCTTATTAGATATTAATTTAGTATTCAGTATCCTTTTTTTGTCTTCTGTATGCATGTTGCTAATAACATGGTAGGCTCTGACTCTGTTCAGAGCTGTATAGGGTGCAGGGAAAAAAAAACAAAAACCCACTCTTCCCTGGAATGTTGATGAGTCTGTGTCAAGCTGAGAAACAAAAAGGAAATGAAGGCACAGAGCCAAGGTTGACTCAAGGTGAAATCCTAATCTGCTGGGGAATCATAAAACCTCTGAGACGCACAGTTGCACATGGAATACAGGGCATGAGAAAGAAAGAGAAGAGGTTGGCTACCAGTGCCTCCCCACTACAAGGAACCATTGTTTATTTCCTGTTTCATCTGTGAGGCCACATTTCAGGAACTAGTTAAACATTATGCTGATGACAAGTCTCCACTGCAACATAACTGAAACAGAAGTGTCATCTGATCCTCACCTCATGACTCGTATTTGCCCATTTGCTCTTGTGCATCTTCTGTGGAAAAAACATGGACTTTATTAGATGAATTTTGCACCTTAGAATATACCATTCCAGAGTGCCAATTCTATGCTGATTCCAATAATGTCTCTATCTCATGGGTGCAGTGTAGAAGTAGAGCACATTTCACCATCTGAGAATCTGGCTCAGTGTTTTTATCAAACCCTCTTTGGCAGACTGGTGCTGTTACGTCAAACGGTGAACAACAGGGAGGATGTAAATATCCATTTCCACTGTCTCCCACCTCAAAATAATCTTTATTATCCATACTCTTCCTAGTTGGTCAGTTATGTGATTCAGCAGCAATGATGTTCCACACTTCCACCTGTTTGCATTTACTCTATGGCTGCCAAGGGAACAATGGGGAAAATAATGCTCTTGTGAGCCATTCTGTTCACTATGTGTCAAAAAATAATTTGAATCAAAGAGTCACTAACTTAATTGACGGCGATAGCTCCATCCAAAAAACAACCAAAGAATTGATATTGTGCAAATTGCACATATATTGCTCTCGAATTTGTGAGCATATTCTTGTTTGCCTTGACAGCATGTAAATTACCTTTTGGACAGCTCAACACATTACTTAAGATGTGGCTGTGTGTGAATTTTTAGCTGCTTACAGGGGCAGTAGCAGCCTTCCTGTGAAACTGAAACACACGTTCATCTTCCTGGGTTTTGGGTTTTGTTTTTGGTTTGTTGTTTGGCTTTGTTTTGCCTTTTATTTTTGTCTCTTTTGATAATTCATGGCACATACCAATTTTTGCTTGACATCTGAAGTCTTAACCCCTGTGCCTTTTCAGCAATGCAGCATGCCAAAGAATAAAGTAACGCATGATTCCTTAAGCAGAATAAAACTGGAGTTGACTAGAAAAGATCCAGGTAAGTGCCTGGGAAGGAAACACACTGTTTCAGAGACTTATTTAAGATAGTAATACATGAACTGATATCAACTAATTTTAAACTCTTGTGTGACTTATCTGAAGTCAAACTGTAGTTGCTTGAGGTTCCTGATATGGTTGGTGAAAAGAGATAGGCAACATTCAGAAGGGATTCACTATGGTTTCTGAAGATTTTGGAATCACAGAAAAATAAAAAGGCTTGGGTTGGAAGGAGCCTTAAAGTTCCTCTAGTTTCAACTGCCCATCATGGGTGGGGTCACCACCCACTAGGTCAAGATGCTCAGGGTCTCATTCAACCTGTCCTTGATCACTCCAGGTATAGGAAATCAAGGAACCAGAACCTTGGTGTGGAACTAAAAGGTCTATTTAACCTTACTTTGGGAGGGGTTCACTACCCACACCATATTTGTTTAATATTACCTCCAGAAGGCAACAGCTGAAATCAGTATTTGTCTTTTCAGGGACTTTTCAAACACATAGTCATGGTATTTGTTGTAGAAGCCTATAAATGTAAGCAGAATGGGGCAAAGATGGGTGAGGAAACAGGGCTAAAAAATAAGCATGACTTACCAAAAATACAAATGGAAGGTTTTTGACAGATGAGTTTCTACAAATATTTCTGGATGAGCATGTATGTGAACTGTGATGGTTTTCTTAGATAAGGAAATGATTTGAGAAAATATTTGGTTTGGTTTTTTGTGGGTTTTTTTGGTTTGCTTTTTTTTTTTGTTCTTGTTCAAATTAGAAAATAGAAACATGGCTAGTGGGAAATAAGTAGCAAAAATTCAATATATTAATATTTTTGTATCTATCTACATGTCTGTGCAAAATATGCCTTTACTTTACATTCATTAAATGAATACTTATGAAGAGCTAGAAAGCTGCAATAGCTACAAATACACTGCACATCTCAGAAGACTAATAGGATATTAACCAACCTGAAAAATATAAGTTAAATCACACTAAACTGAATTATTCCTCTAGTTTCAACCAGTTCTATACTATTTAACTTCCTTGTCCAAGTTTTTTGGGTAGCAGAAATGTTACCCAATGTACAGCTCATTAGGCAAAGAGCCACGGGTAATATTTGGCCCATTCCACGAAGGAATTAAATTAAACCAGTGGACCCGAGACTAAAATGCCTGGCACCAACCTGAGAGCAGCTTCTTTTTCTTCAGGCAGTGACACAAGCCACAGGTCATGTTTTCTCCTTCAAGACAAACCACTGAGAAATTATATTTCAGTTTATATTGGTCCTGGACTGAGAAAACTGAATGGGAAAAGCAGTTGCATCTTCCAGAATCAAAAGAACTAGTACCAACAGCACAGTCCTGGAGAGCAATTCCATTCCAAAACCTAATTCCGGAGTGTCTTGTTGCACATAAAAAAAATCTGATTCCACAAACAGTTCCTTTCTCACGATTATCTGAAATACCATAATCTGATAAAACTGAATACAAACAAGGCATGTATCATGATGATTGTGGTTTTTTTCTCCAAGGGCCAACGTTGTTTGCACATGAAGAACATCTAGCCTAATGTTACTTGAGATGTCTGCAAAAAGACCTTACAGAACCTCTAAGTACAGATTTTAGAAAATTTGTACCAACACTTGTTGATTACAAAATGTTAAAAAAAACATCTTTCTTTCCACAGTTTCTGCTTTAGTCAATTTTTTTCTTTAACTTCTTCTCTCATCCATTGGGTTTCTTTGCATTCATGTGTCATATCAGCTTGAACCCCGTACTCATAATGGCATAAACATGTATGAGAACATTCATATACATTGCTCAAATTCTTTTGTTATTTCACACTTCCTTTTTATTTTTGCTGCGGGTGAACTATAAAGTTCTGCTGAAACTAATCTACACAAAATTGTAAAAAAAAAGCTTCCTTTCCCTCCTCAATACTCTCATAATGTTCTATGAATATGAATCACCCGTGGCAAACAGAAAAAAAATTAGAAAAAAATTACCAGCTTTCAATGCCTGCAAGCAAATACTGATTGGCTTAACAACAACAACAACAAAATATATGATTAATTATAAGCATCCCTCCATCCCAGAAAGAAAAAAAAAATCACATCATTATGTATCAGTTTGGGGCAATAACATATCTGATAGGGTATTTTGAGTTCCTACAAGGCTCCATCTGCTGATAAACCTCCTCTAGAACTGGCTGTGATGCTACATATTTGAACCCTCTAGAGGCAGCTGAGGAACATTAAGATGCCATTAATGTTCATTTTACATGTCTGAGCTCTTCTTCTGGTTGGGCTTCCTTTGTAAAATGTGACTGTAGGGTTATTTCCGCCCAGATGTCACAGTGCATATCTGTTGCAGTATCATATCTGTATTTGTTTATGGTATTTAATAATATCTTCTGTATGAGCAGAACAGTCTTAGAAGGCAGGATGTTTTCCTCAGACAAAAGTTGTAGCTGCTATATGAATATGCAACATTTTAATGCTGCAAAATTAAAAGCAAAATAAAGAGGAAAAGTGCCACTCATAGATGAAGAGGATGAAAGTAACCAGTAGCAACATTGTTAGGTTTTTAAAATAAGGTTTTAATGAAAAGAATTGGGTCTTGATACAACATAAATTGGACTATTTGCATGCTTAAATTATGTGTGTGCTTAAATTGAGCACAAGCGCTTTGCTACCTGGGGATTCAGTGAAGATCCATTTTAAGAAATGTCCTGGAAACCATGAAATGTAGTAGGCCAATACTCTGAACCAAGACAGGTACTCTCTTTCTGATTCTTCTGGAGGTCTTCAGGCTCTCTGATGTGCTCTCTCACGTGTGCTTGCACCCTTCATTCACATGGTATGCATGATCATATCTTCTGAACCTGTAAGCCTTGCCTTTTGCTCTCCTGTGGGCAGGAGAAATGAAGTGCTAGAGGCAATGCTGGACATGTTTTTCTCACCAGTGGAAGTGTTAGTGGCAGTGACTTCTGACAGCCATATGTAATTTGTCAGAGGATTTCCAAGGTACCATGTTGCTTTTGACCACAGAGGAAATAGCTGAAAGATCAAAACCAGCCATGTTTTCCTTTGTTCCCTTTCTATAATGATGGTTTCAGGATTGGAAGCTGATGGGGCTGATGTTGACACACACTGGAGCAATGAATCTGTTTTTCTTTTGCTGCATTTTTGAGCTCTTGGGATTCAGGTTTTCTGCATTTCTCAGCATTTGCAGGAATCCAAAGTTGATTCCTGCACCCTCACTAGCTTAAAAAAGTCTTTAATTGAAGCATAAGGTACTACAGTGCCTACAGCCCAGCCCTGAGACTTGTCGATGTATGACACCCCACTGAAGACAGAAAGAATCTTACCATGGATTTGCCTGAACTCCCATCAGCAAAATGGACTCAGTAGTGCAAGTAAGGTATGAGCAAACTGCTCTTTCATGACCCAAAGTAAATTCTCTAGGTTTGCCATTGATTCTCCTGGCAGTCTTGAAAAAAGCAATATGCCTCACCTTGATGATTTATAAACTACAGTTATCTTCGCACACCCAGTTTTGAAAAGGAATTTGACAACCATGTCATGAAAACTGGAGAGCAACTTTTGAAGGAGAATCTATTTTTGTCAGATGTGCCATATGACATGGAGGACTAATCCTGATTTTATTTCACAGAAGGCATTACACAGAGGCTGATCTCATCACAGCTTCAGGCAAGTCGTGGTGCTCCAGACTGCCACGCATTTTGATTCCCTGTGCCATTCTGACGCAAGAGAAGGACGCACCCAGAAAAAAGGGGAGAAAAAAATCATCTTCTCCTTCCTCTTAATGATGCCAAATGTGAATGGTACAATAAAGTACATGCGTAGCCACATTAGCTTCTTTCCAAAATGAGGTGCACAGAAATCGAGAAGCGCCCATCACGCAGTATGAATATGCAAGTAGTCATTACAAGAACCATGCTCCCAAATGTGGCAGCGAAGCTTTGGAGGTCTGACGAAGATGATTTCATGCCATCTGCCACCTGCTTCTGAAGGATAATGGCTGGCTGGTGTGTATGAGGCTTGTTCTAAATGTTATCATACTGTCTTCTTTCTTAAATTATGTGGCTAAAATGAGCCTGTTTTTGTTTTATTTCAATTGACACCAGATGCAGGGACTTGGATTTGGGTTTTCTGTTTTGCAAACACAGGCTTGGCAAAGAGAAAGGAGAAATGATAGTCAAAGCAGCTCCAATAACAGAAGAAACCCTTCTGATAAGCCTTCGCTTTAATTTCATTTGTAAGAAAAAGAAAAAAAAAACAACACAGGATTTGACATCGCCCTGACTGACATTAAAGGAACAAAGAATTATATTGTTTCAGGTCTTTTTCTAATTCTACTGCTGCTAATAATATTGATCATCATTAAAAGAATCCAGACATAAAATATATTCTCTGTATCGATCTGGCACACTGAAGAAGTTTTCAAATAGTGATATCAGAAATTTCTAATAATTACAATAGCCAACAGATTTGAAGTTTTGGTTGTTTTTTTTTTTTTTTTTATCTCAGCCTTTAATTCTCTTTACATTACCCTAATGCCTTAACCTTTTTTTTTCTTTTCTTAATTTTTGGTTTTTATTTAACCAATAAGCACGGTAAAGCACGACAAAGTTGGTAATGTCTAGCTTACCAAGGAAATCTGAAAGAGAAGTTCAGTCCTCAGCAAAGTAAGAATTGTTCCCCTTCATTAACAAACATGCCATGGAGTACTCTTCTCCAAATGTCACAATTTTAAATCAACATTAGCCTCATCATTATCATCTAATCTTGCAGCAGCTCTTATAGAAAAGAAATAAAGAGTAATCCTCTAGCTAAGTCATGTCCCATCTAGGACAAAGGCAATCCTTCGTTTATGAGCCCCTCTGATGTCTTTTTTTCTCTGGAAGCCTGCAATGAGGCACCACTGTGGTAAACTGACTCTTTCCTTCTTATTCCCCTTAGAAAAATGTTGCCTTTTTTTTTTTCAATGTATCTAGAAGATGAACCTGGAACACTTTGTTCTTTTAAACAGCATAAGCAAGGTAAGAAAAAATGCAGTATAAAAGGCTTTACCATGCCACAATGCCCCAGTGTTAGAACATTGTACACAGAATGGAACTTTGCTTATTTTTGCTTTAAGGATAAAAAGCCCAGCACATCATGTTCTGTACACAGAGGACATGGCCTGTTCATATGTTACAAATGGAAACCTTCCTCTTCAAAAATGCATTTGGAAAGCACTGACACCTTTCTTCTCCCTTCACTCTCTGTCAGGGGACACAGGGAGTGAGATGCCCTGTGAGGGCAAGCCAAGGTGACCCCATACCCTCACCAACAGAGATGTCTTGTGGGGTCCTGAAACAAGAAGTGGAGATAAGGAACTGCGAAGGAATGGATCAGACCCAGGGTCTATCCACGCATCCCATCAGGATGAAGAAGAGATGGAGCTGGAGAAAAGTCGTGGCATCATGTGAGGGATGACTCCAGGAGATGAGGTCTGAGGTCCACTCGGGAGACAGGGCTGGAGAACAGGATCTTGTAGTGTCCTTGGGGCAGGGACTTGTGTCCAGGACTGAGGTGAAAAGGGACTCCCTCACCACGGCAGTGAGCAGACAGGGGTCTTGGGTGATGGGGAGGGTCATTCAGGAGAGCTAATCCCATATGTGCATGGCAGAAAATCAAGCTGCTTCCCAAAGTTGTTTCAGCTACAGCCAAGTGACAGCGGCAGTATCACTGTGTGCTCTTCACAGTCTTCCCAGTGTGATCCATAGAAGGGACGATGTCTCTTTCTCATTTCCAGACCTAGGTCTCCCTCTGAGGTGAGGACTTCACATGCTAGAACGCCTAGCCCTTAGACAGACTACATCACACACTGACCAATTTCCTTTTCTACCTCAAACACTCATTTTCTTTGTCTTTCCTCTCCTTAAAAACCAACAAACAACACTGAGTCGAGGTACCTATATACATTGAATTCACCTTAAAATCAGTGTAGGGCATTGTAGGGCATTACAGAGATGTCAGTCACAGATTGTGTTGTACTGCATATTAATATGAGACGTGGACAGTATCATGAGAGGAGGAAAGGAAAAATTAAGGATATTTTTCTCTTTTTATTTTTTTTTACCTGAAAAACTTCAAAAAGCAAATAAGAACTGCAGAAAATATCTGTATAATTCTGTTATATGTACTGTATACAGAGCCTAACCTTTAATGTAGCAGACTTCATGGACTCTAATAAAGAGGAAATTACCCTATATTTCAGCACTGTGTTCGCAGAGTTCCTCCTCATGTTTACAATCAGTAGGTAGCTATTGAACTCACAAAGCTTTTTTTCCCCTCTGCCTAGCAGTCTGCCATGGTGAGGCATATTACTATGGGATGTGCAAGTGAATTTAAAATAAGCAGCATTTCTCTTAAATGCTTGCAATTTTCTGGTTCCTCATCCCCTAGCAAATGCCTCATTGTGTTCTGCTCATATCTACACATTTTTCCATACAGCTGTTTTTGTATTATTTTTATTATTTTTGCTTTCCAAGGTTGGGGTATTTTTTTTCTTTGTTTGTTTTTGTTTTGGTTTTTTTTTCACAGAGTGGCTTTAACAATAGATATAGATTATCCAGATGTATAAAAATGAGCTTCTCCATAAGTTCAAAGTTGCTCATAAATAAGGGAGATGTGGTATTTTCCCCTTAGCTGCTACCAAAGCCTTACAAATCTCATAAGATCAAGATAGATCCCTGGCCTAAACATAAAGTAAAAGTCCCATCTTTTCAGGGGAATAGAAGTTCATTTTCTCAATTTACCAAAATTAAAATTGTAAAGGAAACCTCCAGCTTTCCTCTAGAACAGAAAGTAGCAAGTATATTAAATGGGTATATTCTGAGCTACATAACTTTATGTATATAAAATAAATATATATACATATATACAAGCATATATATTTCTCTTGTTGCTACTTCTGCTACAATAGAAAGGCCACCTAGACATAATTAAGGTCACAGGCTTAAGTACCAGCTGAGGAACAGCAAAGTGCAAAATAACACCATGTAATAAGTCAGTCAGAAGTTGTGTAGAAGAAGAAAAGGGAGGGGAAAATGTGGCCTTTAAAGACACAAACACAGAGAGAGGCAGAACTTCTTATTAGTGAATTTTGACTTCTACGGTATTTTAGTTCCCAAAATTTCCATAGAACAGAATGCTTTAATGGATGGGAAATTAATATTAAAAAAAAAAAAAAGTTGAAGATAAACCAAAATGAATACCCAACCATGGAAACACAATTATTTTTATCTCCTTGTGGAAGAAAATTTCCATTCTCTGGAGTCGCATTCGAAAAATGTCTCACAGACACACCTCCACTAGACACATCATATAAACCAGAGGAGACGTATGTGAAGACAAACCTTCAGTTATGGTTTGCTTTAAAGCATAGCACAGCTCAGTTGATCTGCAGTCTGAAATTTGCTTAATGGCTTATATGTCTCATTGTCATCCCCTAGTAATATTCACTTTCACATTCAGAAACTCCTGCTTTCTTCCCGTCATATCTCTCTGCTCTCTCCCCTCCCCTCTCAATAAGGTTATTTGGGACTATTCACGTATTTCTCACTTCTTCTGTGTTAAAGTCTGTTTCCTAAAGGCCCACTCTTGCCTAGTGGATATGCACTTTAATTAAAAGCAATATATCTTTCTTTTTTTCCTTTCATTCTAATTTCTATCTATAGGTTTGTCCTTGGAGTTTCCATTCTTCAGGGCAAGGTGAATGGTTCACTTGTTTGCCTGGGATATAACCAGTAAATTTAACACACTAAATAAAACAAACACAGGGAATTTTAATTGTTATTATTGTTAGTTTAGTGTAAGCCCTGAAATATGACACTCACCAGGAGGAGAACAAAGGGGTAAGAATTCTTTAAAAATTGTCCCCAAGGCTGCTTAATTTTTGCCTTAAATAAGAACAGGACAGTCTTCCTAAAATTGGAAACTGCCTAGGTGAAGTCAATGCCAAAGTTGCTATTGGCTTCAAACGAATCAAGGTTTCACCTTTTATCTTAAAATGTAAGCTCCTCTGCTACTGTAAATCAGCGTCACTCCTCTGACTTGAAATCAATAGACGTCTTCTGATTCACACTGCCTCCACGTACCTCTGTATTCCCACTGCCTGTGACATGAAACAGGGCACTTTCCCCCAACTTTTCACTGGGGCAGTTAAGTCCTTCTGTGTCAGAGCACTCTGGGTGATAAGGAAGCACTTCACGACACATCTCCTCATTCCTCACTCTAACACCAGTGGCACAGTCCTCAAGAGAGAAGAACATAGCATTTTCGAGGTGGAGAAGCCTGTTCTTTGGCCTTCTATTTCTTCTGAAAGGAAGGACATTGCCAGGCAAGTTGAGGCAACCAGGGTGGGGAGGTAAGAAAGAGGAGATGGAACACCAGGATGAGTTCAAGCTTCAGGAGCTAAATTATGAGACAGCTGAAGGCATAGCCTGACAACATTTAACATCTGGCTGGGAATGATGAAAGTTATTATTCTCAGTAGGAGAAATAATGTTTACTTGTGGATAGCCCTGGACTTCTTGGAACACATCCAGTGCCATAGTTGGAGACTGGGGAAGTGTGCACCAAAATCTTCCAAGTAAGTTGCTTAAACATTTGGACTCCATGTTCAAGGAGCTAATAAGTAGCCTAATCTTCTTCAGTGAGTTCTGGTGTGCTGGTTTTGGCTGGTGTAAAGTGAATTTTCTTCATAGTGGCTGGTGTGGGGCTGTGCTTTGGGTTTGTGCTGAACACAGAGCTGATAGCATAGAGATGTTTTTGTTATTGCTGAGCATGTGTTGATAACACAGAGCCAAGGCCTTTGTTTCCTGCTCCCCATACAGCCACGCTGAGGAGGGGGTTGGGGGTGCTTGGGAGGTTGGAAGGAGACAGCCAGGACAGGTGACCTCAACTGACCAAAAGGATGTTCCAGACCATGTGACATCACGGTCAGTATATAAAGTTGGGTGAAGAAAGAGAAAGGGGGAATTTTTGGAATTACGGTGTTTGTCTTCCCAAGCAACCATTCCACGTGATGGGGCCCTGCTCTCCTGGAGATGGCTGAACACCTGCCTGCCAATTGAAGCAGTGAATTAATTCCTAGTAATTATTTTTCTTTGCTTGTCTGCACAGCTCCTGCTTTACCTTTTAAGCTGTATTTATCCCAACCCATGAATTTTCTCACTTTTACCCTTCTGGTTCTCCCCCAGATCCTGCAGATGTGGGAGCAAGTGAGAAGCTGTGTGGAGCTGGGGGCTGGTTGGGGTTAAACCATGACAGCTGAGTACTCAGGATCTTTTCAAGGCAGCACATTTATTTAGGTGTCCCAATTTGGGTTGAAAAGTCCACCTCCAGGCCATCAAAGGGGTACAAGTGTCCGAGTTTCAACAAGAAACAGAGGATGGGTTGGTGTCTGTAAACGATAGTGAGCCACAGGATACAATGTCTTATTTAGAAGATTCATCTTTTCAGTACACAGAGCACCAGCAGGAAAGTTAACAGCCTGTCCTTCATTCTGCCAATTAATGGAGGTGCACTTTGAGCAGCAGAAGTATCACTGTGCAGCTCCCTGGCTTTTCTCAGAGTTGGGCACTGCTGAGACAAGCCGAGTGTTTAAACAGATCCCTAATGTAACTGCAAATATTGCCACTTCCCCCTGTGGAACTGAATTACTTGTATTATGCCTTTTTTTTTTTTTTTTTTTTCCCAACTACTGTAGTGCCAATAGACCCAAACTAAGAATGGGATCTGAACTCTGACTCTGAAAAGGAAATGATCCTACCAGATGGGCTGACAATTTAAATAGTCAGAATAGACAAATGAATACTGTCAGTCCTATTAGACAAGTGGGGAACTCATTAAATATTGTGCCCTAGATTATACAGTTATTTAGGGGTAGAAATATGGGTTGAACCTAGATCTCCTCTTTCCAAGCTGAGTGCATTAGCCACTGTGTGTAATAAGGCCAGAAAGGGCAATTTTAAGCAGGAAAGAAAAGGAATCAAGGGAGCAAGCAGCAGAGTTGTTAATGTAGCTGTGGTTTTGCATATGTGTGAAAAAGGAGAGCAAGGGTCATTCTGCAGAGACATAAAAAGAAAAGAATAAAGATTGGAAAGTGACTCAGGAAATAACTCTGCAAAAAGATGGAGCAATTAGCTTTTTCTTATTTTCTTTCTTTGCATTATTCCTCTAAACTTTATTGATTTTTTTAACCATGTAGATACAACGTTTTATTTTTTGTTTTATTATAGCATTCACCATCTCTTCAAATTCCAATTGATCTGGCTCTTGCTTTAATCATCCAATTAATACAGCTCCAGAAAAACTCAAGGGAGATGTTCCTATTGCTGAGAACAAAAAACCATACAGGCAGAGCAGTGCTTATGACCCTGTTGGAGGCTTTTTGATTATGCCTAACTACTGTGATCAATACTTCAGGACTTTTAAAAACATGCATATTGGGTGAAATGTAAATGGTGATTTTTTTTTTTTTCTCAGCAGGTTTTATTTAAAAGCAATTTGCTCCATTCTACCTGAGTCACACAAATGCAAATTTCAAATGCTTTCTTCTGCATCACAAGTAACGAGAAGAACATTTAGCCGTAAATAAAGCTATATGGGTATTTGGGTACATATGCGCATGCAGAGGACACGAATGGGATCTCGCGGGTTATTCCTCTGCTATCAGGAGAGGAGCCTTGCACCCTGGCAGGACTCAGGTGCTCTATAATTCTCCATGTTAGAGCAAGAGTCCTTGCATACATTACAGGCACTAAAACAAAGCTGAAAAATCAGCTATGAATAAAGGTGGTGAGAATGTTTGGGTTTTCCTTGCAGCTCAAATGGAGTTGTATTCCACACTCCTTCCCCTCCTGCCTCCCCTTTTGTGGGATGCAATGTCATGAAGTCCATGGTGTGAGTTTAAACACCATGTCACTACTCAGAGATGAACCCTGAGCCACGTCTCAAGGGATACAACTCCTTCTCCCTTGCCCAAATAGTAGATGGGTAGAGGGATCTTGTGGGTGTCCTTTCCTTCAATGCTACAGCTTTAGCAGTGATTATCTCCCCCATTTTATTTTATTTTACATCTCTACATGTCAGCTGTGACATACTGAGCTGTCTGACCCAGTTTATGGTGGTAGAACTGTGTAATTGTTCATGGAGGATACTTTCAGGTGTCTCTTTGAAATTATGTTTTTTTCTTTTTAGCTGAAACAGAGGCTGCCTTGAAGAATAAATGTGACTCTTCTTGCTTGATCTTTTGGCAAAATTGCAGGTCAGAAAAAGATGGTAAAAACCAATTTACTGTGTCCTAAACCAGACTCCAACTTTCCTTTGATAGAAACTATGTGTGCCGGTTTGGTCAAATTTAGAAATAGATCCTCTGAGAGAAGGCACAACCACCCCTCCCCCACCAGGTTTGGGAAAAAATAGGGGATACACATCACAAAGTCACCCCAAGACACTATGTTATATACAGAGAGATTTAATTTTTTAATACACTAGAAACCTGAAGGGAATTTAAACACTTTTCTCTAGCAAAGGACCATTTAGTCCCATGTCCTGTCTGCAGCTGTGAGCAGAAGCAGCTGTCTGTGTCTGAGGATAGGAAAAGGACAAGCATATAAAGACATATTGAAAAGGCACACATCCGAACAGGGGAAACACACACATCTCTGGAGACTCTCCTGGCTTCCAACAGTTTGCAGATCATCTCTGCTGAGACAGAAATGTCTCTTAGACTCTACAACGTGAAGTGCCAGGTTCTGCACTTCAGTCATAACAACCACAGACAATGCTAAAGCTGAATGATGGAAAAGGACATCAGCATGTTGGTTGGCAGAGGATGAACATGAGCTGGTATGTGTCCAGGTGGCCAAGAAGGACAAAGGCACCTGGCTTGTGTCAACAATGGTGTGGCCAGCAAGAACAGGGCGGTGACTGTGACCCGGTACTGGGCACTGGTGAAGCCACAACTCAGATCCTGGAGTCAGTCCTGGGCCCTTCACAATAAGAAAGACATTGAGGGGCTACAGCATGTCCAGAGAAGGGCTACAGAGCTGCTGAGGGATCTGGAGGACTCCAGTGAGGAGTTTCTGAGGGAGCTGGGGGTGTTTAGCTTGGAGAAAAGGAGGATTAGGGAGGACCTTCTCACTCTCTACAACTCCCTGAAAAGAGGCTGGAGCCAGGTGGAAGTCAGTCTCTTTTCCAAATAACACAAGAACAGGATGACAGGAAACAGGCTCAAGCTGTACCAAGAGGAGGTTTAGATTGGATATTATGAAAAATTTCTTCACCAAAAGGTCAGACTGAGGAACAAGCGGCCAGGGAAGTGATGAACCATCCCCAAATGCATCTAAAGACATACAGATGTGGCACTTAGGGACATGGTTTAGTGGTGGACTCAGTAGTGTAAGGTTTATAGAGGGACTTGATGTCCTCTAAGGGTTTTTATGACCTATTCTATTCTAATCTATTGGGTTTCTTCAGCCTGGAAAAAAGAAGGCTTAGGAGTGATCTTATTACACCCTTCCAGAACTTAAAGAGAGTCTACAAGACAAATGGAGAGGGACTTTGTGTATGAGCATGTAGTGACAGATCAAAGGGGACTGGATTCAGACTGAGAGTTGGTTTAGAATAGGTATTAGGGAAAAAGTTCTTTACTGTGAGGGTGCTGAGGCACTGGCACAGGTTGCCCATAGAAATTGTGGCTGCCTCATCTCTGGAGATGTTCAAAGCCAGGCTGGATGGGGCTCAGACCAATCTGATGAAAAGTGTCCCTGTCCCTATGTCCAATCATCTGTGAGAGTGGTTGGAACTAACTGTCCTTTAAGGTTGCTTCCAACCCAAACCATTCTGTGATTCTATGATTCTATTTCTTAATTTTTCTTAATATTTTAAGGACTTAATTGCCATGAGTACATTCAGATTCCCTGAGAACTCCTGATAACTCCTGGTACACACTAGCCTTCTGTTGCAAAACAGTACCAAAGTAATCTTTACATAGCTTCTTTTTGATTGTTGCAAAGTTGCAGCTCGCCAGCTTCATCAGATGCTCTCTCTGGCCAACTTCTGAAAAGACAGTCTAGATTTTTCTTATTTTATTGTTTTAACCATCTTTACTGATCTAAAAGTTACAATAACATCATCTTTAGGGGATAAAGTTTATCTCCAAGCCTTTCTCTCGCAGATTTGTCAGTCTTTTAGGTTCCAAGCTCTACATCTCTTGGTGAGGAGCTACCTGAAAATGCCTGCTCTGGATTTGCATGCCAGCACACCCTGGCACAGCCACTGCACAGGCTATCTGTGAGCCACCTACGTGGGTGGCTGCAGCAAGAGACAGAGCCCATCAGACACTCAGCTGCTGCCTTCCCTAGAGGTGCAGATGCAGCCAACAGATTTCCTCTTGCCTCCCCTCCATCTCAGAAAAGCCAGTTTTACAGAAAGCCTGATGCCAGTTCGGTGCCTAAAGAATGATTTCCACCACCAGGAGTTGCCAGGCTGTAGGTGAGTGAATAGCAGCCCTGTGCCAATTTCCCCTCTATCATAAGAAATCACCACTTGTTTACTTGACAGAACTACAAGTGTAAACAGCTGTACATTTCAGTGCATACAAGATGTTACAAGTGTAAAACAGCAGCCATGCATATTATGTGTTTCAGGACTCTACAGGTTCACTCCGGCTTTCCATCAGAACACAGAGAGCGTAATGTGATTTGCGGGGAGAGAAGGACGCCTTTGCTCAGTTGAAATGTGGCAAGCACATGCAGGCAGGGAAGAAGGGATCTGCTGAGTTTTCCACTGGTTATGCAGCTCCAGAGCCAGGGACTTAGCTGGCGGTCAGCAGCAATGTTACTGTCACAGCGTCACCCGTCAAATTGTCTCTGCAGGAATAATGGTGACTGGACGCACTGATGATTAGTGCATGGTTAAAGCCTAAAGGATGCAGGCTCACAGCCAGGTTTATTCCCCCCATGTAACAGCACTTAGTCCAGGGAAATCACTCCTGATTGGCACCACAGGCTAAAGAATCTGTCTGAAGGGGTGGGAATGAAATGTGGCAGTGACAGAGTGCTGAAACATCACCTGTTTTCCAGGTGAGATGCTGTTCTTTGTGAATAATAATAATCTGCATTGAGTTGATAGTAGATTCTCCTGATTAATTAAGGATCTAGTATGTCTAACTAAAGTACACAAAAAAACCCTACCTACTGACTTTGTAAGATTTTGCTTTTTAGATGTCAGGCTAATGTCAAAAAGAACTGTGATAACAGATCAAGAGGGATCCAGGTAAGGACAAAGGGTCATTTGGAGTATCTGGTTATATGTGTATGTGCTGATGAGAAGCAACAGCAGAGAAGCCTCAGAAAAAGTATCCTTTGATCCACAATACCTGTTGACCAAAATATAAGTAAAACCAGCAAATCACACAATAAAATTCAGAGAAATGGGTGCATTTCTAAGCAAATAGATATTTACTTTTAATTAGAACAACTGGAAGAGAAAAAAAGAAAAAAAGAAAAAAAAAGAAAAAAAAAAAAAAAAAAAAAAAAAAAAAGAAAAGAGGTGTCCATCAAGACCAGGACCTTGCCTCTGGGGGTGCTCAGTAATAGATGCTTTGAAATCAATGCCTGGGGCCAGTGGTATTTTTCTCATTGTGCCCACATCTCTTTTGATGCTCAGCAAATTGCTTCTTCACCTGGTGATTACAGTCAGATCTGTCCTTCAAAAATTCACCTTTATGAAACTCTTATTTTTTCACCATGCTTTCAAAAAAATGTTGAATCAGAAGAATGGTGGAAATCAGTTTGTTTCCCCTGATTTCTCAGAAGTATCACTGATTTACAACCAACCATCTCTCAGTTCTTATGAAGACCAAATTGCAAATCAATGCAGGAAAAAAATACAGTCATGGAAACCTATAATGAGTCTCTAGAAGTCCTCTGTCTATGAAGTCTCATCTTTGCAAATGTTGACCATGACACTTAAAGCATGGACAGAAGAGAAAACAACTGCCTCACCTCCTTGTTCTCACTGACTGTACCTTTGTGCCATATAGAAAAGTTCAGAACGCTTCACTGTCTTTCCATCTATCATTTTCCAAAACTATTTCCTCTACTTCCTGCTTCTTTTTACAATTTTCACCTCTGTAATGACATTCTGGGTGATCCACCACTGTACTTCTAAACTTCACCTTGATTCTTTCTGACCAAGTCCTGTTAATCATACCCAATCTAATAATAGCAGTGTTAATAACACCTTCTGATACAATATCCTCCTCCACAGGCCTTCTATGTTCTTCGGATGGCTAATGTCTTGTTAAAACTTTTTTTACTTATTAATTTTGCCTGTGACAGAGCTTGATTAGCTTCTAAATTACCCTGCTCCTATTTTTAGTGCACTATGCCCCTACCCTTCACACACAGTTTAATCCCAAAGTATTAATTCGTCTCTATATAATGCTGACTTGTCTTTCTCCAGGTAACCTAAATCTTCCTGTTTTCATTTGAGGTCCATCTACCTTTGTTTTAACTCTTATTACCTTTCTCATTACTTTTACTGCTCTCTGTTCTCCATTGACGGGCACAATTGCTTTGCAACAGCCACGGGTAGTGCTGGGGAGGTGAAGGGTCAGGTTCACTCTTTGAAAGAACTCACCTCACGTCCCGCTTAAATTAGCAATTGCAATAATGCACCGAGTCGGGAGACAGTGGGAGGGGGGATCTTTATGTCTCTAATCACTCCGGGGTAAGTTGTGAACTCAGCTATCTGCAGAAGTAAGAGTCAGGAGAAACATCCCTTTGCTGCCACTTTGTACACTGACACTTGTCAGCCCCTGTCTCAGAAGAAGGAGTGAGGAGGGCAGTGACAGCCACTCAGCCAAGTGGCTCCACCGTGGTGAACAGGATGCTCGTCCTGAGGTAATCACAACAGAGCTGTGAGGAGAGGTGGTCAGGACACTCCAGTTGCAGAGCATCAAACTGCTGTAGCTTTTTCCCAATGGTGTGATCTTTTATCTGTTCAAATCTATACCAGAGTAGATTCTCTCTTCCTGTGCATTTCTTGCAATACTATTTGCATGGTGTTAATGGTCAAAAATTAATGTTGTAGCTCTTTAAATGGGATCAACTGATCAGGAGGGAAGAAAGAATGAAGGAAAGACAAGGAAGAAGAAGGAAAAAGATAAAGGTTAGGAAACCTAGGACAGTCTTGATCTCCCTTCTGCCCCATGGGACACCAAGAAGTTGGTAGATTGGACTGACAGCAGCACTTGAGCCAGCGCTGATAATGGGTCTGTAAACCTATCAGATTTATGATCAGATCTGTCCAATTCTGGCAGAGCATCAGGGGAAGTCTGACCACATGGCCTATGACGGCAATTTCCTTCCTCCAGAACTCTGCAAATAAAGATATATAGGACACCCAAGTCATATTTTCCTCTGGAGTTCATTTCTTACAGAAATTAATCAGACATCAAGCTGAGCTACTTTTGAAATTTAGTGTAGCGTGAATCTTGTCATTTATAAGTCTTACTAGTACAGCTGCAGGATGCTCTGTAGTCTCTGCAAATCCTGCCAAACCACCACAAACCCATCACCAAATGCTTCCTCAAGTCTAACACCCTTGAGAAAGAGATGATTAGTCATTTTAAACAGTTGTTCCTTTTTGGACTGGTGCTGAATGAATAATATTTTCTTGCTTTGAATGTGCTCTTTACTAAAAAAAAATAGAGAGATATCAGAGGTTTAATATGTGATACATAAGATTTCAATGTAAAATGTTGATGTGGGAATCTAATAAAACATGTAATGAGAGGTCTTGTGCTGTTTTTGTCTGGGGTAAAGTTAATAATTTTTTTTTTATAGTACTTTGGGGCTGTGTTTTGGATTTGTGCTGGAAACAAGGATGATAATACAGAGATGTTGTTGTTATGCTGAGCAGGGCTTGCACAGAGTCAAGGCCTTTTCTGCTCCTCACCCCACCAGCCAGAGGGTGCACAAGGAGTCTAGGAGAGGACACAGCTGGGACAGCTGACCACAACTGACCACAGGGATATTCCAGACCATATGATGTCATGCTCAGCACATAAAGCTGGGGGAAGAAGAAGAAAGGGAGGAGTCCCAAGTTACCACTGTGTGTGATGGAGCCCCGCTCTCCTGGGTATGGAATAGCTGAACACCCTCCTTCCACTGGGAACTGGTGGAGGAATTCCTTGTTTTGCTTTGCTTATGTATGTGACTTTTGCTTTACATGTTAAACTGTCTTTATCTCAACCCACCAATTTTATGATTCTCTCTGATTGTCTCTCCCAACCCTGTGGGGCAGACTGCAGCTGTGTGGGGCTTAGATGCTGACTGGAGTTAAACCAAACAGATCCAAAGCAGGAAAAGAGGGAGATCTGCTTGTACCTTGCCACCTGTAATGAGAACAGAAGGGGACAAGAGGCTACAATGAAAAAAGGAAATGACAGAGCACAGAAGGCCAAATGTCTTAGACTGAGAGCTCTTGGGCTATCATGTTGGACCTGAGCAGCCCACCTGTACAGTTCCCATCCTCATTACTTTAGCAGGGCTGTTCTGAGCCCACCCACATTGTTGAAGCACTGATAACATATGCCCAAATCTCTTTGCAACATTTGATGTGTTGTGTCAGGAGACATCTGGCTGGTCATAAGCATATCCTTCATAATTTTTTCTTCTCTACACGACAGCTGCTCTTCACATCCAGCAGACTTCATTTCACCTGCAAAGAGGGCATATGATGCACAGCAGCTGCCAAAAGTTTCTTAAGAGCAGCACTCTTAGGAAGACCTGCTGTATTCCCTACAATATATCCATCCAGAAAATGCTGTGGCACTTCCATCCATTCTCCATTCTTTCAGTACTTGGGTATGAACAGGGACTGTTGTTTTTCCATCCTCTTCATCAGGATAGGACAGCAGCCCCTTGTCTCCTCTTTACTATGGCACGGTGGAACAGAGGTATGAAGCACCTTAGCACCAATGATGTAATACCCTGGAAAATGAATATGATTGCCTTCAAGTGCTGAGGCAAAAAGATCAAGATAACCTTGCCTAGCAACCTCTCTCTTCCATGTCACCCACAGAGTCCTCTGCCATGGGCTGGCTGTTTGGCTGACCTCCTGTGGAATAAAACAGCCTCAAATATTTGGGGCAGAATATGCTAAAGTGATTTCGTCTTCTTCCTCTACACTGCATCTGATGCACTGGTCATTTGCATTAATGCTATTGTAATTGCTTTATTGAATATGCTGGCAGAATATACTCATTCCAGGTATATTGAAGACATGGGGTTGATGGCTTGACCTTGCAGCTCCTTGCTGGAATGTAACTCCAGCGTGCAGAAGGAAGGCAATGAGTTCCCCTCCTAAGAGGTGCATAATCAGTATCCAAAATGAGTCTCCCGTAGACATTTTGCTTAACAACAAATTTAATGGAAAGGCTCCTTGTAACACAAAGGGAGATGAGCCACACATTCTACAGCTTTGATAATCAAATCATTATTTTTGTAGCCTTAAGGGATATCTGCTTACAGCAGAATTCAACATATAGTTTAATTTCCTTATCTGATCTTTCTCTGCACATGAATAGCTCCTATTTCTTGCCCTATTTCAAATTTCCTTACATAATTCAAATGCCATCACAAAGTATGTATGTGTGGTTTTGTACTGATGATATTGACAACTGACTAAAAGAAGGTTTTATTTCTCTTTTCTTCTTGTCCCTTTCCCAGTCCTGCTATTCAAGCTGCAGCTCAAAAGGATTTATTTTGTGATGATCTTAATTCTGCGCCAGTGTGATTATTAGTGTTTTAAATTCTAACCTCTGATCCCTTTCATCTCTTTTATTGTTGTGCTTTTTCTAATCCCTAAGTCTTATAAAGTGCTTCTCATCTGTATGTCTTAAAATGCTTTACAAAGAAGACTGGAAACACTATTCTTACTTGACATGCTGGGGACTAAGGCACAGAGAAGTGAAGGGTCATATGTAAAAATACTAGAGGAAAACCAGTGTTGAAATAAATTACAGTTTTTCCCCAAGAATTTTCCCTCCCTAGTGTACTGTGTTGCTTTCCTTACAGGATTTGAACAAAAATACCAAAATCATTAAAATTGTAATAAAACTCTTCCTTTTTCTCATTTATTGTCTCCAAATCTTTTTTTTTTCTCTTTTCCTCTTTTCCATGTTTTTTAATGTAACTACCTGTTTCAATACTTTTTTAAGAAGGTACAAATGCAAAAAAAAAATTCTAATCCAATTAACACCTCTCATTATTAGTGGTTTTGCAAGTGCACGTAGGTTTAAAATGCATGGACAGTCCTGCCAGCTAATGTCTGCTGCTCCAGAGAATCAGATTTTCTGCTGTTCCCAGGTTAGGAATGTAAAGAAATTGCACAAAATGAATCCCAAACATAAATGTGGCTAAGTATGATAGCATGGGTGACAACAACTTGATAATGTAGAGCTCATAATGAGACACATACATGTGGTCTTATCACCCCAAACAGCTCTACCCTGCTGATTTGGGTAAAAAAACCCCACATCAACAAGTAAAATAAAAGCTTTTCAACCATCTCAGCGCTCTCATGCTCATTACACCGACCTGTCAGAAATGACAACTTGGCCAAGCCCAGTTATACCATGCTGACAAGGTGCTGTATATGCTTTTCTGCAATAATGTCAGCTTTAAGGTGCAATGTATTTAAGGAAGCTCATTTCTATGATTGGTCCAAAAAGAGCCATTTGCCCTGTTGGTGGGGTGAGCAATACTTCAGTTTCCTTTAAATTAGGAGTAATTTTCACAGAGACTGTTTTTGGAAAATTAGCTTAAAATAGTGGAACTTTCATTATTCTTTTTTGTTAAGAGTCTGATTACTGGACAATTGTCTGATGGTTTTCTTTTAGTATCCAAAACAGCAATGATATTATCTCTAATATCTGACATATTTCAGAAATACCCTAAATGCAGCCAAATAAAATTGCATTCAGGGACATATGCTGGCAATCTACTATAAATAAGGAGATATAATATAAACATGACAATCTAAAGGGCAATGATGCAATAAATGTAAATTACAATACCAGGAGGACGAAAGAAAACGAATCCTCAGCTCCATTTGCAGAACCACAACGATAGAATTTTAGGGGAATGGAATTGTGTTAAGGACAGAGCACCGTGAAGCTGGGAAGGGAATATGTCATGTTCTGAATAGGTGCAATGGGAGGTGGAAATGACAACCAACAGTTTTTAAGCCCTAACACTGGCTGTGCACAAAGGCAAGGCACACCAACCCACAGCAATATGAGTGCTGGGAAAGCAGCGAGCCACTGCGATCATGGACTTACTGGAGTACAGGGGTTTTAAGTCATGCTGCAAAGAGTATTCTCTTTGGCTGTTCTGATAGCCCCTGAAGGGTTCAATTTCTGATCTCAAGCGCCTAGATTCTATATTTAAAAATAATGATGTGTATTTAATAATACCTAATTACCTAATCTTCCCCTTTGTTTATGCTGTATTAATTTATTTCCACTTGGATTGGGAATTATGTCAAACACCATTCCCTGTGCTAAAGTGTCCACATACCTAGTCAGCAACAGACTCAGGTATATATTACCCTAGTGCAAACCCAACCTCTACACGGTATAGAATACTCAGAATTAGTTTTTCTAATAGACAAATGATGTATGAGAATGATGCACTGCCTGATGCCGTATCTCCCTCTGCTGGTAAGGTTACTGACTGCTGAACGTGTTAATTCTTTAACAAAAGATTTTCAAGGTTTTAATTTTCAGACTAAAAGGTCATAGGTTGGATTCATGGCATGGTGGTATTACATAGACTAGCATCCACTTCCTTCATCTTCAGCACAGAGACTGTCATTGGAACACTGACCTCCCAGCAAAAGGCAGCAATGTGCCTTGTACCCAGGAGGTGAAACAAAGGTCTAAGAGAAAAAAGAAGAAGAAGAAGAAGAAAAAAAAAAAAGTATGGAAATGCCAAAGCATGGTGCTGTTCAATGAAGGTGGCAATTCTCAGACACTTGTGCATTACTGTACCCTCAGAGCTTCATCCGTCGATGCCTAAACCTTTGATCATTACTGTTTGCAAACACTGCAAAATGTTTTAACAAATGCACAGTAAGGACGTGTTAATGAGGTATTTACAACCTTTTAGAATTAAACATCTAAGTAGGAAATTTGTCAACTAACAGTTTTGCCTGAGTTACTGGAATTTATTTTGGCCTGACTGAAATGTAGAGAAGAGCTCATGACTTTTCATCTATCATTTTTCACTTTTATTTTCCATTAGAACAAATATGTAATTAAATAAATAAATAGAAAAAAAAAAAATTCAACCAGCTGTCAGTGCACCAAGACACTCTTGTCACTGGAAATAAATATGCTTGCTCCTTCATCATAAATGCCACTTCATGAGGACATGATTGGTTACTCAATCTTCAAACAGCACTGGGAGAAAAAGCTGAAAGACATTTTTCCCATAAATCTGTGTTTCTTGCATGCATGCAGAAATGCAAAGGTCAGTTCAAAATGGCTGTAAGAAGCAATTCTTACTTCCCAAAGATGTTCTTGGTAGGTGGACTAGATTTTTGAAACATCATCTCTCTTTGTATTTCTCATGTTGGGGGTGAAGATGCTAAGATAACAAAGGTCTTACTTTGCTTGCAACACCTTGAGAGATGCATTGAGAAGGAAGTTTTGTCCTGACAATTTAGCTTTCACTCAGAAATTCTCTAGCCATCCACATACAAAGGAGAAAAACAGCAAAGTGACCCCAAACTAGCCTGATGTCTTTTTCTTAGATCACAGATTGTGGAAAAACAACAGCAACAACAACAATAACAAAACTCACAAAAACTAAACACTTCACAAGGAGATAAATTTCTAAAGTTGACAGATATGGTCAGTATTATGTAACCATTTTAGTAACAAGACAGGTTTTAACGCTTAAAACCTCAGTTACAGAATTGCCCCAGCTTTTATTTGAAGTCTTAATTAACAGTAGAAAGAAAGACAAAACCTGAGGCACATAAAGAGGAATCAACTACTACATGAATGCTACTATTTTTCTGGATTGGCATCAGACCCTGAAATCTGTTTGGCAAATTGCTGCCTGGTCTATAATACATGAACTCACCTTAGAAAGCATAATGAAGGAACTCCCAAATGCTGAACTGTGGTCTGTGGGATAAGAAGCCCCTTCTGTAAGGAGCAGATGTCTGAAAATTATCCTTCAGCTTCGGGCAAGTTCTGTCATGTCAGACAGAGCACTTACTTGCACAAATAGTCTCAACCCCTGTGGATCGAAATCAATGGGTTTTATAATGTAGGTACTATTCCTGAAAACAGGAATCTGACTCAGGCAGCCGCTCAGAGCCCTGCTGGCATTGTTGCAGGGATGCTCATACACAGTGCAGACTTGGGCATGCACGTGCAGGCAGGTGAACCACAGGACAAGTCACACAAGCTGTCCCAGGAACAGAAAATGTCTGTCATCTCTCTTTTGCTGTCAAAATGGCTTCTCCTTCAGCACATTAGTCCAGCCTTGTTTTCCCCCTAACCTTTCCAAAATAGCTCCTTCACAATTTTGTCCCCTGCATTAGGGGAAAAAAAACCTCATTGAAAACACCTGAAAATACACCTTGCTTTCCTTTTCCCAAAGGTAAATCACTCTTCTCCTCTGCTGCTAACCCTGCAAAACCCTCAGCAATATTCAGGAGGCAGGACATGGATGGTTGTCGCCTATTTGGAGACGGCAACATCCTCTGCCTGGATCCAGGGACAATCACGTCCTTCCTCCTTAGCTCTTTGGGAAAGCGGCGATGGCAGCTTGCCTGTGTTCACACAGCGCGTCACGCTGCTGAGGGCTGACGAGCAATTAGGAGCTGAGGTACAGTGACAGCCGTACAGTGAGGGGTCGGAGAGGCCCAAGGAATCTCTGCTCGGTGCCGGCTGCCCCGCGCTCCAGCGAGCGGGAAGCGCTCCCAGCTGCTGCCCCGGCGTCCGCCGCTTTCCCCCGAAACGGCAGCTGCTCGGAGGAGCGAGGGAGCCAAAATACTACCATGCGTGGCAACAGCGGAGCCCTAGCACTGGGGAAGGTCTCTCAGCAGTGGTGCCCTGTGATAAATGTTGCTAGTGCAGAGAAATGGGAACAAAGCACCGTCCGCCCATCACACACCGGATGCAAAGAGGGACATAAATTGTTCTGTTTGGAAGCCACTTTACCTGGAGTGGAGCAAATCCGGTCGAAGGAGGCACCTCACCCCTCTTAACACACTTTAATGAACTCTGAGAGATGAGACATTGTTGCAATAACTCTGAAATTCGTTCCCCAACCCTCCAACCCGGGTTGTCTGAATTCAGTCCGGACTCTGATACCCGGCTCCGTAAATGCAAGTCAGTTGTAGCTTCTGCTGCTGGGAAGGAAATCCTGCATATTCAGCAGGTGGAAAGACCCTGGGCATGACACTGGCTTGCAGACATCCAGGACTTGTTCTATTAAGATGTATTTAATAAGAAAGGGGGGACATTTCCCCCCCTTCAAAATAAAATTTAAAAAAAAAAAAATCACGTAATGTTCATGACTAATTAAATTCTCGCTGTAGTCATGATTAATGTAACAAATAATTACAGCTTAGATCTAATATAGATACAACTAATTGTTCTGCCCACAGTGCATCGTGACTAACAATTAAACAGAGCTTCCAAAGCAACCAAGAGCAGATCTTAGGCTAACCTTTTGCCTTGTTGTGCTTTTGCTGCAGAAGGAATATACATGCCTACAGCTTTTGTATTCCCATTCACATCACTGGCAGTGACAGATTCTTCTCTTATTAGATGTTAGACAAGCTTATTCCTTTTAACTTCATGTGTTCCCACTTTGTGAGACTGTAGGGCAAATAAAAAAATAGGGAGACGCAAAAAAGAAAAAGACTGCATCACCTCCAGATCCCTTGAGAGATTCCAGCCTGGAAAGCTCCCTTTCTCTCTTTCTCAGTACAGCTGGTTTGAAGGTTTTGAGTTGACTCCAACCTGGCAGCTAAAGATGAGTCCTTTTTTATTGTTATTTTTTTCCCCAGTATGTTTCTCTTAGCTGTTTTAATTGAAGAAAGCTGTGTTATGAAAATATACCTTCCATCCCTTTCAAAGTTAACTGTTGTAGAAGCCTGGATTTTGTTGTTCAGAGTAGGAACACATCAGATTTATTCAGTACCACACAGCCATCATTTTGATCCTCTTGCATGGAGTTTGAATCTATACCAAACAGCTCAGATGGATAAGTTAAAGAATGCTTGTAAAGTTAAAAATAAAAAATAAAAAAAAAAAGGAAAAATAAAAAGGAAAAAAGATATGAAAAGTAAAGTGGCTTTGAATCCTAGCCACTTAAATCCGATGGTTCAGCAGCCAATGGCCTTAATAAGGCCAAGACTTCACTTCTGCTTTTGTGCTTCAGGAAAATAATCGAAACTAGCTGCTCATCTGGATAAAGCTTCCTGCTCATCCTTGGACATCACCTTTGAATGTGGGGGAGTCATTTAAAAATGTGAGTAGTGATTTCATTTTGGTGTACATCATATTTTTCCTGTGTGTTATGCATTTGAAAGCTACGAATACTTGAGATAAAAACTTGTTAGGATTTTGTGCATTACCTATCTATAGACACTTAATGCTACAGTAATAGTGATAATAAGATGTTGCTAGCAATAACAAAAGAAGTGAACCTAATAGCAATAAAATATAGGAACAGAAGATAGTGAGGTATGAGTTGTCATTCGAGTCCAATAGTGATAAATATTTCATGGGAAGGAAAACTTAGAGGTAAAACATTAAATCAGTCCACTGACCTTTCTAGTTCTCAGATGTAGAGATAATCTGTAAGAGTCTGATGTCCTGTTCAATATTCAAGGATTTTAAGGCAAGAAATGTTGATAATCCAAACCAACCAGGAATGAAAAGCAGTGTGAAAAGTCTAATAGGAATTTACTAGTCGGACCCAATTGTGACAATCATCTCAGGAAAGGCTGATTACAGAAATATGTCAGATCTGTGCCCTGAGAAGGCAAACCCTTAGCTGATACACAACCTAACTTAATGAAATGAAGAAATGAACTTGTTGAAAACCTGCTGAGGTAAACTATTATAGGGCTGTGGGGTTTTTGTTTGGTTGGGTTTTTTTGTTTGTTTGTTTGTTTTGTTTTGTTTTTCTGGTTTTTTTTTAACTTGGCTGCAGGAAAAGAGGCAATTATTTTCTGAAAAATATTAATTACCAGAAATGATTTGTTCATTCATTCCTGGTAGAAAGCGAGAAATGAGTTCTTTAGAGTGTGCATCTCTCACTGACTTCCAAGGGGCCATCTGGGTCAAATTTGTCCTTAAGTAACAAAATGACTTCCAACTTTAAGCTTTCCCTTCTACCTCTCATGGTTCATTTGAAGGTGTGCACTGATGCATTGCAGTTTTGTAGCAAACTCTAAGGCACTCTCCATGGCACCAGAGTAATATCCTCAGTGGAAACTTACTGAAAGGATTGCTACTTGAAGGATGGCCATGAGGCTTTGGAGCTAGGTTTTATGAAGTTGATGAACATTCACTGAGGATTAGGCTGTACTCATCAAGCAATCTCACTTTTTCTTCAAATTAAAGAGAGTGCTGCCATTTCCTCCCTTCTAAATCTAAGTGTTCACAGCAAAAAGAATGTTATAAATGCGCTTCCCTCCTCTTTTGCACTGCTCAAGCAACCTTATTTCATTTCTGACTTCAGATTTTTTCTTATTTTCTAAATCTATATGCCAAACAACATGTTCCATTATGTAAGAAGCTTGAAATTAATTTGTTGAAATGTTGGTGTTTCCAAGGGAATCTGTAGCACAATGGAATTGATCAAGTCAGTGCAAAAAAAGGGACGACTTTCCCATTTAGTTATGGAATGACAATGTCTGCAGTGTGGGTGCTTTTGACTCTCTGAAGCAATTCTCCTGTGCCAGTTCACAGGGATGCTGTGCCCTCCTCCTTTCTCTGGCAGATAGGGAAGAGCCTGGGTTAGATCCCAGTAAGCATAAATCAGCCTTTCTCCAAAACTCATTGGAACAAAGCCAGATTCTAATAGATAAGTACCTGATCCCACCAACTATTATTTGACAATGAACCCCAGCCTCCACAGAAAATTTCAGCTTAGTCAGTATGTGATCACCTGAATTACAGTAAGCAGGCTGTCAGATCTACTACCTTTTGTCTAATATCCACGAAGATTTATATCTCAAATGAGATACTACAACGAAGTGCACAAATGAAAATTGCTGCTAAAGCAATGCCTCAGGGTATGTAAGCCCTGCAACTATTTTACTTTGTCTTTAAAGCCAAAAAACCCCCGTGTGGATTGAGTTTTTAGAGTGCCCAGAATTTCACAAAATGTCCCTTGATGTAAGAAGCATCATCCATTCTTTACAGTTCATTTCCTATGAACTGAAAAGATTCCAGGAACGTGAAAATGGGCATGAATTTGTAGACAGATGTAAGATAGATATGGAAGATAAATTTGCTTCCACATACTAGATTGTGACTGACAGTTTCTCTAGTCACTTATTTATGGCAAGTCAATGGTTATAGCAAATCTTCTCTTGACAGGATCTGGCACCAGCTGCCCGTGGGTCTCAAACACATCACACAATAGCTCTGGCAGAACCCATGGTTGTAACATGCTGTCTGTAAGAGACTCTCTCCATCAACATTAGCCATGCATTGAGGAGGTACACTTACAGCTTTTTACCAGCTAGGCTAGTAGTTCAATGCGTTAGAAAGCCTCGGGCAGCCTAGAGAGGTAGCATGGGCAACCCAGCATTTCAGTAGCTCTAAAAGCGACAAAATGGCAGCTGCAAATCTAATACCACCAGCAGAAGCAAAGAGGGAGAAATATAGCTCTTAGCTTGCCTAATTTCTGCAATTAGAAGCTTTCAAAAGAAACAGAAGCACACAGATGTTTGCAGAAAGAGTTGCAAAGCCAAAGAGGGCGGGCCCCCCCTTGGTCCTTTCTTTTATTCGGAGAAGGGGAAAGGGGAGAACTGGGGGCGGACCCGGGGTGACCAGCCAATCAGACACTGCTAGAGTTTGAGTTACACTTGTTTTTGCCTGTGTTTGGAACAAAGGGGTTCAGAGCACATGGCAGAGGGAAGTCCTGGCTTGTCTCGGGGAGGGGGAGGGGAAGCTCAGAACCAGCAGCAACAATGCATGGTTTCTTCTCCTAACTCTTTGTCCTCGAAAGAGCTATGACCTCCAAGCAAGAAATTCCCTGTGCTCCATTTATTTGAGTTCTCTTAGCTAATAATGGAGAATGTAGTGATCCATAGTCCTCAAAATGGACATAGAGAAGCAAGCCAAAAAGATTGGTCCTAGAATTCATACATTTATTTTTGCAGTGCATGGGGAACCTAAGACACCTTTCATTAAAGTTAATGGAAATGCTTCCTTCGACTTTGGTGTGGTGTGAACTGGAGCACATCTTTAGGGAGCAGGGAAAGCTCTGATTTCAGACTTTCTCATGCAAGAGATGAAGGTGTTTAAGGTTAAGCAATATGACCAGAGGCTCATTGTGATCAACAGAGATTAGTCTTGATTGTTCAAAAGCTGATATATATGATTCCTAGGCTGTCTGAATGATTCACCTCACTTAAAGTATCTATGATGTTAATAATTATCTTTGGATCCCCTCAAATCACATGGAGAAAAATTCTTTGTATTAAAGACCTACATTGTGAATTAATTTAGCATGAGCAGTACCTATTTCCCTCCACTGATATTAAAATCAGTGTAGATAACCAGTTTAGAATATAAACACATTTAGTGTGATGGCTTCCACTGTACATTATATCTGAAACCACACATTATGGGAGCACTATGGTAGGAAGCTAACCATCACCTTAAGACTCTGAAAACTATGTGATCAAAGCAATAGTGAAAGAAAAGAGAAAAACATGAATCTATGTGTTCATATGGGTCTGATTGAGCCATTTCAGAGTATTATAATTAATGATTATGAAAACTTAAATATACTCTAATTTTATAAATTGTTGCAAAACACCTACAAGCTTTTTTCCAACTTTTTTTTTAGAGATATTTGCCAAGATATACCACTCTTTTCTAAGCAATGTGTTATCTCAGAGTTTACTATAACTGCTTCTTTCTCATTTCCAGTAGCCAAACTTCCCAATTTGTCCACAAGACAGGCAGTGTGTTGCTTCCAGCAATTCCACAATGACTCTTCCTGAAAGACCACTTTTTGGTGTGATATTAGTTAGTTCAATCACCATTGCTTGTGCCTTTGTTACTAAATCAGTAAAGAGCATCACTCACTGCCACTCATGATACTTACATCAGTGTTATGGAGAATTAACATTTTGACACTGAACTAAAAATCAGAAACCTTCTTCCCACAGACTACTACACAGTCATCAGATTGGTACTTGATTGCTTCCAGATATGGAACTTTGGAAGCAAGTGGGATCCTAACAAATTTTGCAGGACATTACAGTTGTTTCACTTTTTGACTTATTCATGAAGTACAAGTCCTACCTTCCTAAATTTGAATTTCCCTATGTCAAAGATATGCTTGCAGTTTATCAAAATGATAGTGACTTCCATGGGCCACTGAGTCAAATTGTCTGCCTGTGCTTTTTCAGTTCTGACGGCCAAAACTCTTCTTTCTTTTAACTGAGACTCTTAAAACACTCTGGTACAAAGTCTGGCCAGAAACCTACTACGGACAATAGGGGTTTTTTCCATAAATTTCAGTGAATGTTAGATCAGTCAGACATGGTGGGAATCATTTGTCTCTTGGTTTCTACAGCTAGATTGCGGTCTTAATTTGCCATATAGTATCATTCTTTAAACACCAGGAAGAAACACTTATTTGCAAATAGTGATTTTTCCATTCTTGATTTAAATCAAATAAAAGTTGGCTGAAGAAACTTCTGGACATGCTTATAAGTCTTTACGGATCCTAAATCAGGGCTTAGATGATTAGCTTTATTTAGGAATTAGACTTTTAAAAATATATGTGATGAATACCTACCTCACGGTCACATAGAATATTTTCCTTCTCAGGGTCTGAGTGATGTAAAATTATGACTGAAAATGTAAAACCCCAAATAAACCTAGGTTTTACACAATCAAGGACATTAAAGATTTAAATAACTAGCTAGGTCATTTGCATCCTTTTAATTTGAGAGACATTTTAAGTGTTTGTAAAAGACAAATTTATTTAATTGATTATTATCCAATAGTAGTTTTGGTTGTTTTGGGGTCCTTCTTGTAACCTGATTCCCTTTATCTAATTAACATATCACCATTTAATCTCCAGCCTCACTGCACTGACACTGTAAATGCCAACAAATTTTGTTAGAATCAGAAACAGTGAGATAAAATGGTTAACTCTTTTGAAAATGTCATTTAGTTCTTGTAGTTAAGATTAGTGTAACACCAAGGTCTGGGAGTTATACAAGTCAGGAATTTTCTTGTACCATCTCAAGCAAATTTAGGGACATATTTTTACAAACTAGCTCAATATCCAAAAGTTATCTGATATGTGATATAAAACTTTCTTCCTGGTGTCTCTCAAATTGCTCTCACCATTGCAGGGAATTAATATCTACTTCTGAAAACAAAGCTTTGCAGACAGAGTACATAAATATCCTCTCTGCATTGTAGCATTAAAACCCAAACATCAAATATTCTCTCCAGCAGGAATTCTGGTCTGGTTCATTTAACTCCATAACTTCCCCTAAATATATGATACTTTTGGGGAAAACATAAACAGGTACAAAAAATAGATTAAACCAGGATTGAATATACCAGGCATCCCATGGCAATGAGTAGCAGGGCATGAGAAAGGTAATCCTGCTGAAATCCACAGAGATTGCCTGGAAGAGGTTTATATGGAGAGGACTCAATTGTCCATAGTATAATTGCCAGTAGTACAGGTTATTTTAACAACACTAAACCTGGGAAAAAGGAAAAAAGTCTCTAACGTATTAAGTACAAACATGCTAAATTCAACATCAGGAATGCAGGTCTGTTTACAATGTGCCTCAGAGACTCAAGGAACATGAAAATGAACATGAATATGTAGATTATTTTGGTTTTGAGCAAGCTGTGACCAATGGAAAAAAAACCCAAAAAACCTTCCCATTTGCCATTAATATTTACATTATTCTATACATTCTCTGGAGGTAAAACAGAACTAATTAAAAAAAAACACAGAAGAAAAAAAAATAATGTAAAGATTTGGCAAGGGAAAAAACGCTTGTGAAGATATCAAAGTGCTTACATAGCACTACAACTTTTGAAAAATAATGAAAACAATACCAGCAATGAAATTTGAACAGTGTGAAGCTCACATCTAACATTTGAAGTCAGATGTAAAAGGACGAAGACTGTTGGTAGTGTGAAGATGCAGGAAATAATCCATGCATGACAATAAGTACAAAGATGACAAGAGCAAATTATGAAGAACAGTGTTGAGCTTCCTTAAAAGAACAGGGAATAAAAATTAAGTTTTATGCTTTCTATTGTTAGCGTGAAGGGTGGAAGAAAGAAAATAATATTTTAGCATGGAAAAATAAAACAACTGAAAGCAAAATTAGCTAAACTAGGTAAAAAATTAGCTAAATTAGCTAAACTGATGGAGCCCTCCTTAACTAAAAACCCAAACTATGCTAAACCATGACAACTGATAAAAGACATGGAAGAATTATCTTTGTATTCTTTATTTGTTGCTGTGATTTTCAAAGTAACTCTATAAATAATTAAACTTTATTAAAAGAGGTAGGTGGACAACCCCTTTGTACTCTTTTCAAACTATCATTTCATGTATTCAGCTACATACAAATGAATTTTCTTAAGAAAAAACACTTCAGGAATCAAAAATTAGAAACTGCCAGAGTTCAGGTAACCCTTTCACACGTAATTTTAACTTTGCATTCTGATATGTTATTAACCTTGTGTGTTATGACACAACCTTCGATTAAATAGTCATGCACATAGTTTTTGCTACGTTTCCTCCCCTCAGGAACCCCATTCCTTTTAGTGGCTGGAGTAAACAATAGATATTCAACAGGACATTTTCACAGTTCCATTTCTTTGTTTCTTGGTGCTCATGATGGTTCCACGTACAAACCAAGAAACACACTGCAACAGGAGAGCTTCAGTCCGGCTAAGTAACTGATTCTGTGGTATCACCAACATACACAACTTAATGCTTTTGCTTTGTCTAGATCCTGAAGGAATCAGGTCAGAATCTTTCTGGTTAAATTTACAATAATTCACAGATTTCAGATGTTATTTTGTATTTCCCAAGCTACCCTGTGACTGGCAGATGTGGGTATATGCCTTTTTTTTTTTTTCCTCCAAGAATAGTTTCTGTTCTTTGCCAAACTTTAGCAAAAAACCTGAAAATTTTGGTAAAGCTGTGGACCCTGGAAAACAGGTTATTAAAATATGAAGCAGTGGTTCCACAAAAATAAAAAGAAACAAAAAAAACCCCGAAAAAAAGTGTGTTCCTTCTAACCTTGTCTGCAGATATTTCTCAGTGTATTAAAAATATTCAGACATCGTTGGAATGAGCTGAACAAGATTCTCTAGGGCTAGAAAATATTTCAAATCTGGAAACTGTGGCACAAATGCCCTTTGACACCAGGTAATGACAGGTTAACATTCTCATTTCTTACTCTGGTGTCAAAGTAAATTAACCATTTGCTGAAAGAGAAGGAAAGATTTGATTCTAAGTTTTCCTTATTCTCGCCCGAGGAATATTAATGAAGTAACTCTGTAGGGTTCCATTTAAACTGTCAAATATTTTCAGTTCCTGAGTTTGCTCCTTGTTCCTTAATTAGTCTCATGTTAGTTTGTTAACAGGATCTTTCTCCAGGACTAAACCAGTAGTTTTCCTTTGGGGTGAAATCCTGATACAGTTCTGGGGACAACTCATGCCTTGTGGGCAGGAGGTGTGAGGCTGTGCCATGCATCCTGTTCCCCGCTTGCACAGGTGTTGCAGTCCCTATTCCATCATGTCTTGCACCATTAAGAGCTCCACATGTCCTCCACGAGTCAGAAATGCGATATAGACCCTTGACCTTATCACATCAGGTACTCATATCAGTCACTCACATGAGCACAGCACCCATGTTGTTTCAGGCACTTTAAATCTTAAAAAATAAAATTGGAATTAAAAAAAAAAAAAGAAAAAAGGAAAAGAAAAAGAAAAAGGCAAATAAAAAGCCTTAAGAAAGGCAAACCAGATTCTAAGAAGAATGATAAGTGGCTTTAGGAGAAGAGACCTGTATAGAGAAATGTGTGTGCAAGACTTTCTGCAGTATTTGGCCTGTACATTTGGGAGGGCATCTTTAGCATTGTAGTTATAGCCTTGAATCTTTCAAACTGCCTTTCTCATATTGACTTCTCTGAATAGTTGGACTGAATTCAGTTCTCAGTGTAAATTAGAGCAGTCTCACTTGATGTTGAAATCATGGCTGCTCCTAATGACATATTTGTAAATTATATGATTTTTTTTCACAGCAGACAAAAAAGATTTTGTATAGCTTAAACTTGAACCATCTGACAGGCCAAACATTCTATTGTCTTTTAAAGTAAACTATCCAGATGAGCTATCATCCTTGGGTAAAAAACAAATGGGACCAGAGTATGGCAGGACTTTTTGTAGATCAGTAAAAGTTGATGTTCTGGGGCCCAATATGGGAAACACACAAAAGAGACAAGTCCAATATCATGCCTATGGGAAATACCAACAAGGACATTCTCACTGATTTCAGCTGTCAGATTCATGATGGTTGGGACTCAGACTGTACATGGCTTTCTAAAGTCTCTAAGAACTGATCAGCTAAAGGTGAGAGACATATCTCAGCCCCTGGCAGCCAGGCTACTGAGCAAACTACTAACACATACAGGGAACAGAAAAACAAGCTTGAAAATTGGGTTGCTGTGGTCCACAGTCTTGGGAATTTAAAATTTAGGTAGGACTGAATTTAACTAATATGAGAAATATTAAATGTGACATATACAGGGATATGGCACAAATACTAAGAGGCCTATCAACCTGAATGTTCCCTTTGGATGCTTAGAGGGTAGACAACTCCTGTGCAGATACCTGAATCTCAGCATTAATGTCAAAAAGTCTAGTATTTGTAAGTTCATTAATTCAGTGCCTCAACTAAGTAACTTAAACCACAGACACTAATCCATTCCTAAATTTCTGTATTACTAGACAGCCACATTAAGCTATCATGGATCAGGCTTTATTAAAATTATAAAAGCCTCAGTAAAGAAATTTCAATAAAGCAATGCTAATATATTTTTTTTTTATTAAGACACAGAATCTGATCCTCTTCTTAGCCACAGCAGCTTGAAACACATTTTGATTTTTTTTTCATTTGTTTGGTTTAGTTACAATTGAATTTGCATATAATCAAATCACTCTATGAGTCTTTAAAAATGTAAACACAACCAATGAAATCTCATTACTTATATCATCACAAATGAAGAATTGGCAGCATAGTAGCAAACATGAGATAAATGTGAATATTCAGAATTCTCACTAGGTGCACAAGTACATACAAAGTAGCTTTTAGGAGTATAATTTATGTGTGGAAGTACCCATTTGTCATATATAACCATCAGGCAGGAGGAATATGGAAATATCTTTTTGTGAGATGCATATTTCATATTTCAAAACAACTTTATGCTCTTTGTTTGTTTGTTTGTTTTACCTTTGTTGACAATATCAAGTCTGTTTGAAGGACTTCCCTTTCACAGCCTCTTTAGTGCAAAAGGGATGATCCAACCGGTGTTGTGCTGTTTTTTAGAGAGAGAGAAAGAGAAGAAAGAGAAAGAGAAAGAGAAAGAAAGAGGGAGAGAAAGGGAAGGTTGATGGGACCAGTTTTCTAAAGATTTGTGGCTCAAAACTGTAACTGAAATTAAAAAGAACTACAATTCCCATTACCTGAAGAACAAAAAGCAGAAGTCTGCCTGAATAAGAAAGAAGAAAAACTGGTTTGTAAAACAAGCTAATGAGAAAGCTTTTGCAGATTAGGCACAATGGTCAAAGGAATGGAGTTAACGTGGTAAACAGATATTAAAGATTTGTGGTCTTACAAACCACTTAGCACTTTGAAACAATGTAATGAATAATGGATAGCTAAGACATTGAAAGCATGATCCTAGAAGCTTTTAAGCATATCCCTAAGTGTATATGTCAGAGTAACACCATGAGATTCAATAGGAGGGTTCAATGTGCACACGCTGGACATGGTGTTTCAGCCCTGAACCTCAATTCTATTTTCTGTTAGATGCTTTCCATAAACTTTGTGTCTCTTTCCTTCCTGGCCAAATAGTTGCTGGCTGCATCTCTCTCTCATGATTCCTTCAGAGTGTTAGGGATCAGGATGAGATGAATAGTCACCTCTAGTACTGTTTATGAAATAGCAGCTCAAGATATCATCATCCAATGTGCAAGTCATTTCCTGTTTCCCTGTCTTTCAATAGCAGTCCTTTGGCAGATAGGAAAGAAGTATATGTTTGAATATCAGAGATCTTAGCTGAAATATTTGTTCATGAAGCAATTGAATGACTCGAAGACAAAGATAATTTTCGTATTATTAATACTAACAGTTTAGCTCGAAGTACTTGCCCATCTTCAGTATGCAGTCAGTTTATTGAATTTTTTTTTTATTCTTTCTGACATGTGGTTATTTAATCTTCTGCCAACACCATCTACCAAACAGATTTTTCCTTGCTATGCACATGAAGCTTTTGTACTATTGATGTTTTCACAGTGAACAGTGTATGTGTGTCAAATTATAGCTATTGATCTTTGTTTGTTTCTTAATGTGTGTAGTTGTTTAGATAGCATTATAGTTTGTCCGATTGTGGTTATATAAATAGAGGAAGGAGAGTAAAGAAGGAAAAAACCTTGCCATTTTTATTTCATTTATAAATTTCACTGTTGAAGGTAGACTGTTTATTTGAATTGAAAATATACTGAAATAAATGCTTCTTTAGATAGGAGTTATCTTTTTTCTTCTTAGTAAGGAGTGGAAGTAATAGGGCATGCAATCTTAAGAGAAAAAAATAAAACTAAACCAAACAAATAGAGCCTCTTTTATTTGTCTATGAATCTTTTTATAACTGTTTTTTGTCACAATTCCTTTTGTCTTGGATGTTGCTGTTCAAGAAATCCCAATAAATTTCCACCTCTTAAATGAATGCTGTCAACCAGTTAACAAATAAAAACAAAACAAAACAAAACAAAAAACCAAACCAAACCAAAACAAAACCCTATTCCTCATGAGTGATGCTGTTATCAGTATAGTGAAAAGCAAGTATTTTTCTACTGGTTTAGTTTTCTCTCTCCCATTTTGCAGCTATTAGTTTTCTTCTGGAACTTATGGTTAGAAAGAAGTGAATGTGGGCAGCTCGACTCACTAGTTGGAACAGTGGACTGGGAACTAGAGGATATAGCATTTTTTCTACTTTTGCAATCATCTGATGTGCCAGCTCCAACAAGACTTGCCAGCCTGCTCCATACCCAGTTATATTCTTGTTTTATATTTGTCTTCCATGTTCAAAACCAGAAAGTCCTGGCTTACTTTCCATGAAGCACATGAAACTTCATGGAAAGCAAAGCAATAATAACATTAATAATATTGTTTAATGCATCCCAGGAACACCTTAGTACCTTCCAGGACTAAAAATTGTCTTTTGTAACAACCTGGGAGAGCGGGTGATTAGATATTGTTGCTTATAGGGTGAATATTGTCTCTTTTCCTAATCTAACCCCTTTTTCTTACTCTTTCTCAAAGCCAAGCAACTAAACAAACCCTGAGACAATATATTTTTGATAACTTCATAAAAAACAAATGAAGTGTTTTAGGACTGCTAGTAGAAGAGGCCTTTTTTCCCCCAGATTAAAAATCTTCCAAGAGACTCCTGCTCTTTATGACCTTTACACTTCTGAACTATAGCAAGGGAGCCAATTAATGACAATTGTGTTGATGGCTTGAGAAATTTTAATTGTCTTCTAGGAGCTGTACTGAGATCATTCTCAAACTAACTTTTGTTTTTCAAAAGCTTAAAACCAATCTAATGTAAAAGTTCAGTAGAAAGAGATCTTAGGAACAAAATCTGGCTGAGTTTGGGAATAAAATCCGATTTGCAATGTGCGATATGCTGGCTCTCATGAAGAGAAACTATTGAGGCTTGTGTGAAAACGGAAGCCTGTGCGTGCTTTGTGATATTGCAGAGAACATTTCCACAGCCTCAGAATTCTACTTTCTGTCCAAAATTCATGATGGAAATTATTAAACTTTGTACAAGAAAGAAGTGCATTTCATTTTGCTAGTGTTGGTGAGATGATCACTCCTAAACTGACATCATATGACAAGATGCTTTCAGCAAATAAATGCACATTGCTCAGATAGCATTTTGAATACTTTCCTGATGAAAGCAGAAGAAACTGAGGGACTATGCAAATATCAAAGACCTGCAGAACAGAGAGAGCAGGTTTGCACTCTAGCAATAAAAACAATCTTAATGACAAAGAGTAACAGCACATGTCCAATATCCTCTAACACAAAACTTCAAGTGCAGCACAATCCAATCTAGGCCTAAACCCACAAAGAGAAGAGAAATAATAACTTTTGCTTGAAGCTGTTTCCCCTTTGACTCTGTTTTTGCCACTTACCTTCCCTACAGGCTCTTAAAGGAGCTATGCCCATGGATTTTTAATTTAATTTATTTTTAGGTAAAAGAAAGTTGTACTCTGAGAGGGCTTCAGTCTGAAAATAATAATTTTTTATGCAATGAGAAAGACTCTATTTTTTTATTAAATGGCTGTTAATTTCTGCATTTTATTTGATTTTTTAAATTATTGAGGTAACACATACTCTGTAGAATATAATCTCTTATACGAAACAGATTCCTGAACCCTTATTGCCTCCATCCATCATGGAAGTGGGTGCAACTAATCTCCCTAATAAATTAATTTAATTTATTAAATTATTATTATTAATTTAATTTAAAATTAAACAACAAAACCAATCAAAAAAAAAAAAAGCCCAAAACCCAAACACCCCCCATCAAAAAACAGAGAAAAGAAATCCCTCTTCTCAATTTAGAGTGAATTATTATTAACCAGTGAGAACGCAAATTCCTTTAAACCAGTAGAGTTGCCTTTATTTCCAAGCAATAAAACAAGTGCATTTTCTAATCAGAATTGTCTGGTATAGAACTTCCTTGAGTTTATCTAGACACACCATAAATTCTTAGCAGTTGTTTTAAAGAAAATCTTCTGTATTTACCAGTGGTGAACTTATGCTGTCAGTGTCTCACCTGCTGCCCACACAGAAAAATCTGTGTACCTGAAAAAAATGTGAGAAATAGCTCCTGAAAATGCGAAAACCTGAAAAAAATGGGAAAAAACCCATCCTGAAATGCAATGATTAAACTGTGCTTTGATCCTCCTTCATTCCTTGTACTGTTGCTGTTCAAATCAGATGACATTTTCTAAAGGATTGAGGTCTGACCTCACCTTTTCCCCTCAGTAGTGTTTCTCTTTGCCTTTTTGCATTTTTCCTTTTTTTCCTTTTCCCTTTTCCTTTTCCATTCCCTCCTCTTCATAGCTCAGCCTGAAGCAAGGTCACAATGAGAAGAGAAATTGTTTAGGAGCCAAGTATCTGCCACCAGGTAAAAAGAACTGTTTGTCTTTGGAGATGACAGATTGATGGAGTATAAAAAGGATGCATAAGTCATGATTGTGATGAAAATAAACATGATAGAAATTAGAGAAAGAAAAAGATGCTGAAAGACAAAGCAAATATCCTACTCTAATCAGATAGTTTCATTATTTCAGGCTTTTGTAATGCATTTAGTTATACATTCCTTCTTCTAGAGTTGAAAATTAAGTATAAGTATCAAGTGACCACACATTGGAGCAGTTTGTCCAGAGAGGTTGTGGATTCTCCCTCCCCGGAGATATTCCAGAACCATGTGGACACAATCCTGTGCAATATGTTTTGGGATGACCCTGCTTGAGCAGGGAGGTTGGACCAGATCAGCCACTCTGGTCCCTTCCAACCTGACCCGTTCTGGGATTATGTGTAATGTAAACAAAAACTGACATAATCTACTGCTGTATTCACAGTGAGGATGTGACTGAAGGCAACAAATTGCAGTTTACTTGAATAAATACTTAGGAAATGAACCAGGTCTCCATTTCCACAAATTGTCCATAACTTTTCATTTTATGAGTCAAAAAAAACCCCAAAACAAACCAGCAAAAACAAACACCGAATAAAATTAAAATTCCCTATGGTTTTATTATTTTCAAATGTACACTTCAATTTATCTACTTGATTTCGGTGTTGCAGCTCAGGAAACTGGTTTGAAGTGGGTTTTCTGAGATCTTAAGAGTAGTCAGAAGTCTGGAAAACTTGACAAGTGTGGAAACATACAGACATTTTTAGTCAAAGAAACAGAAGGATGAGTGAGAGATGTGAACTTTTTCAGCCATTCTGAAAGCAGTGCCACAGAGGAAGAGAATTCTGCATTATGGATAAGGGCAATTCCATTCAGCAACTGAAAGAAGACAGAGCAAAAGCAACAGGAATGACTTTCTAAAAGTGAAGATATGGAAACATAGGCAGGGGCTGCATGGAAATTATTTTGAACAGTGTGGACAGACAGTGTGTCATCGACAACAGAAGAGAAATTTCTCCCATTTCAAAGTGATTAGGTAGACTCTCTCTGTCATTTTCTCCCTGAATTTTAGGGTTATTTTTATTATTTTTTTTATTATGGTTATTATTTCTGTAGTTTTATCATTGTCTCAAAATTTGTACATAGAGCTGAACATATTTAAAGCTGCTGTATCTTATCACAAGCAGTTCCATGTTAGAAAAATATACTGAATTTATACTAAACTATAGAAATATCTTCAAAAAATTTGGACATTCCATTCCCAACATCTAATGAAAGTGCACGTTGCAAGCATTGGCTTGAATATTTAAATCTGAATTTACAGATGATTTGAAATACTCATCTCAGTACTGCATTAACCACAAAATTATTGAAGCAGTTCAAAGTAATGAGGGAGGAAGGTATATATCCACAGATATTATTTTTAATGATAAACACCTTTGTCTATATGTTGAATATGCTTATTTGTGCAAGTGTCAAATCTAAAAGAATGGATGTATTTCTCGAAGGGCCCCAGAAAACTACTGTATAGAATTGACAATGGATTTAAGACCAGTATTCTAGATGCAAAGCAGTGAAGATCTGAAATCCGGATGAATGTCCAAATACTTTTGACTCCTCTCTAATTAAAACATTCAGAAACATTTATTGTTTGATTTATTGTGTGGCAGAAGCCATTTCCTTGAGAGAGAGATAATTATATTGCCTAACAAGGAAGTCCTTCCCTTCACCCAAGTCCTGCTTCTGAGGGGACTCTTTCATATGCCCCCTCAGATGAAGAGTTAGTCACATCCCTTACTGTGGTTTAAAAATCTTAAAAAGAAATTGTGTAAACATTTTCCAGCCCCATGCAGCTGGAGCCCTGAAGCACTGAGCTACAAGCAGTGGTGGAGTGCTGTGCTGTGTTTTTGCAAGTACAAGACAGAAAATCTATGTAATTACCTCTGAAGCAGAAGAAGCTGTGCAGCCTGACAGAACAGCATGTGTAGGAAGCACTTTGTCAGGTCTCTGCTGACTAATTTCCCACTCTACACAGGGGTTTTTTTTCCCCTTGTAGTCTTTCAGGATTAACCCTCTCTAGGCACATATCTTCTCTGTCTACCCTGATGCGAGAGTACAGAAGTGGATTCAGAGTAGAAATTGAGGTTGTTGAACCTAGTCCAGTGAGTCCCTGCCATTTAAATAAGGGGCCATGAAGGCAGTTGGCTGAAAAGAGAGGGAGGAAAGGGTACACAATATCTAAAGGTGGGATCTGCTGTTTCAAACAACCCATGAAGCTTTGTCTCTTCCATCATGAGTTTTAAAATGAATGTGTTAAGGCAGTGTTTGCTCATGCAGAATTCAGCTCACCTTGAAAACAAAAAAGTTTTCTGTGTCTCAGTCGTTAAGTGACACTGGAAAATATATACTGTCATTTCCAAAGATTTAGGATTATAAGCCACAAAACTTGAACAAATCTTATCAACTGCTTAGTCCAGTTCCCTGCTATTGCAGATCTTGGTTGTTTTGTTGTTTGTTTTTTTTGTTCTGTTTTGTTTTGCACATGAAAATATGAAGTTCCATCTTCAAGTGCCTTCCTGTACCACTTGTTTTTTCAAAGTTGCTCTAGAAACGGTATCCCCCAGTAGTTTTAAAACCTTTCCTCATTTCCAGCCTGGAGGTACTTGCAGTTATGTATACCCATTGCTCCTTTTTCTGTAAAAGTTTTGAATGTCACAAGTGAGAAAGTTGTTTTGTGTGAGTAATGTGGTGGGGGACTCTATGGAAATAAAGAAGTAAAACCATCCATCAACCATAGGTTAGCTTACTCCAAAGACTCTATATCGTCACTTAGTTTCCATTGGGACCCTAGGTTCAGAACTGGATTCATAGAATTTGAGGCTAGAAAAGGTCACTTTAATCTCCATTCTGACCTCCTGCAGAACACAGGCTGTAGATCACTCGCTAGGTCCTGAATGAACCCTGTGTCGTGTAATCACTTACTGAATTCAGTGACACTAAGCACAGCCTTTTTTCCTTTTATTCAGTCCATTCTTTTCTCTTTCTGCATTGTTTGCTTTTTTTTCCCTTCTAGCATTTGTTTAAAGACATTTTTCTATGTAATGTGATTCCTTAAGATGTATCCCTCCTTTTCAATTCTTACTGAATGTCTGAGCCAGATCACATTCAAAATCAATTTTTTTGCTGTGCAAATATGTACTGTGCATCTTTTCCACATACAATTATTTATTTATTTCTAAAATTTGAGAAAAAGAACAACCTTAGAAGCCTGACTCAGCTGGAGAAAGGGTTGCATTGTGTTAATTCTTCTATGATTCACAGACACCTTTATTCAGTACCATAATCCTGTCTGCACGAAGTGATTCAATACCCTGACTTGTGTCTGATAAAACAAATCTTTCTTTCCTTCCGAATTCCTTCCTTCCTTCCTTCCTTCCTTCCTTCCTTCCTTCCTTCCTTCCTTCCTTCCGAATTCCTTCCTTCCTTCCTTCCCTCTCTCTCCCCACCCCTCCCTTTCTTTTTTCCCCTTCTCTCTGAGCAGCAACAACCAGATACTTGAGGCCAGTAACTTCAGCTGAAGAACATAAATACAATTTCTCCAACACTAAGCAAAACAATTTCCTGACTTTCACAGAATTTTGGTGGGTCCTGGAGGGAATACCAAGTTGGCAAAAATACATCTGTAAGAAAGAAACAAAGTTGGCCTCCTCTGAAGAAACAGAGATTTTGTTGTGCTAAATGTAATCATATTTAACCCTTTTCTTGTTGTGCTACTGGCTATGCTGAAGTAATGAGATGTACTTGGCAGTTAGGTTATTTCAAACCTTAATTGTTGTGTGCTATTTTGAAATACCCTAGGTAACAATTATATTTTCTCAACAAAAGCTGATGTTTTTTATTACCAGTAGAGTTTCTGGAAATCATATTCTTGCCAAATGAACACTATGCAGGAAGAAATTTAACACAGCATAAATGAAAATTAAATTTCAAAATTTTAGAGTGTTTAAATATGTGGTGAGAGAAATGAGATGGTTCTAGGCAGTCCAGGCACACATACCACATTGGATTCATCATACAAACTCATTTCAAGAAAGGACCACCAGCAATATTAGATAACTTTATTTAAATTTTGCACTAGCTTGTGCCTCTCAATTCAGCTAAAGTTGTGGGGTTTTTTTCTGGGGACAGCAATAACAGACAAATTGAAAATATGTGAGGAAATCTGATCAGAGGAAGAAGAAAGATCTCTGACTCATATCTGCAATGTGGACCTAATTCCCAAAGGAAATAAAGCATTTACAATCACGTTTCTATGTTGGTGTATCTGCATCTGTATGCCTTTCTTTCTACTGCTCCTTTACAGTAGCACTGAAAATATTTGATATTGAATATACTGAAGCAATATTTGAATTCTGCTTAATTTAACAAAAGAGCAGTGCTCTTGTATATTTTATATGCATGATTTTTATTAGACCTCAAAAAATATCTATTTCAGGAAAGTTTAGAAGTAAACATGAAATGACAAAAATTATGAGTCTTAATTCACACAAGATTAGATATTAGAGTACTTAATTTCGAGCAGAACAAACATAGGAAACGAGGTTTCATTTATTCTGCTGTTCAGGGGACAGCCTGCTTTTCCCAAAGCCCAAAAAGACATAGAATATTATGATCTTAATGTGCTCTGTGCAGTTAGAGAGCAAGGTACGTCTTTATAGGGTTTGCCCTCTCAAGCTACATTATTACTTTGCCTTAATCTCCCATTTTTCCTTTTAAAGTGGCTCCATAATTTTTGCTTTATTTTCTTAGCAAGAAAGATAATCTGTGCCACCTCACTCCCAGAGGGAGGGGATGAGAAATCTGGAATCTGTAGTATTTGGAATCCATGGGACAGTTCAGCTGAAAACTTCTTTTAACATCTGTGTAATAACCATTGATGACAAATATGTATATTACTCAGGAATAAAACCTCTTCCTTTGGGTCTGGCGTCTTGAATAATTTCTTATTTGGACTTCTTGGGGAAAAATAAAATAGAATCATAAAATGATTTGGCTTGGAAGGGGACCTTGAAGATCATCTAGCTCCAACAATGATGCTATGGACAGGAACACCTTCCACTGGACCAGGTTGCTCAGAGCCCCATCCAGCCTGGCCTTGGACACTTCCAGGGGTGGGGCAGCCACAGCTTCTCTGGGCAACCTGTTCCAGTGGCTCACTATTCTCACAGTAAAGAATTTTTTTCCAATTTTTTGATGTGAATCTACTCCATTTCTATTTAAACCTAGTCCCTCTCATCCTGTCACTACCTACTCTTGTGCACAATCTTGCCCTATCTTGCCTATAAGTTCCCTTCAGGATCGGGAAGGCCACAATTAAGTCACCCCAAAGCCTTCTCTTTTCCGGCCCGAACAATCCCAATTCTCTCAGCCTTTCCTCATGGCAGAGGTGCTCCATTCCTCTGATCACCTCGGTGGCCTCCTCTGGACTCACTCCAACAGGTTCATGTCCCTCCTGTGCTGGAACCCCAGAGCACTACAGGAGGGGTCCCACCAAAGGGAAGCAGAGGGGCAGAATCCCCTCCTTTGTCTTGCTGGCCACGTTTTGATGCAGCTGTATTGACTGGTCTATTGTCATGGCAGAGAGAGCTGTAGAGTTAGCTAAAACCTGTGCAAAAACTGTCAGTGCCAGCACACCTCAGCAAGAATTTGTTTTCACAGAAGAGTGGACATCAGCTACCAAAAATCATTGAATGTGTAGCCATAAATGAGTCTGATGGTCAGCTTGAAGAGGGCAAACATGTAAGATACCTTACCTGAATATCACCCTACTTTAGCAGTGGGATTCACAGACATCTGCATCACAGAGATCAAAAAATTGGTGACAAGTCCCACTGTGGGTGTCCTGACCATAAATTAATTTCATGCACCTTCTTGACAGTCATGGGAGGTTAGTAGGGAAACCAAAGGACATTTCAATGTGTTCCAGTCCTGTATGTTGGCAAAAAATTTGGAAGATCAGTGGAGATCATGGAGCTTGGTAAACTTTCCTTGCTCCCCAGTTTCTCAGATCACTAATGGAGGTTTCTACATCTGGAGCTGAATCCCACCAAAGTTTCCATAAAGGAAGCAACTTTTACAGCCATGGGTGTGCGTGGACTTGTTGAACACTGCTCATATAACCCAGCCGCATGGATGGTTACATTGCAGTCAGCTCCCCTCTGGAGCTCTACAGCCATGAATTTGTATTTTTGTGCAAGAGCTAATGAGCCCTGTTGAACATGGATGGAGGAACTCCTGCCTTCCCTCAAGCATTTACAACAGTAAATTTAATAGTGCAACAGCACAGAGCCCAAAACCTGCATCTTCTATGCTATTACCTCGTACACTTTGCCATAGTAATTTTCATCAGTTAATTTTCTCCTAAAAAAATCTTTTCTTCCATTCATTTAGTTGCAAACTGAAAGCCTCAACTTTGAATGCAGATTCTTTTTTTTATTAAAACAGATAAATTACTGGAAAAAAATACCCCGAGAGGATCATAAGGACTGGGGTTTGTTTGTTTCCCGTTTTTCTCAGAGCTTCAGACTAAAATTTGTAGCCATTCTATCATAAAGCCCTGAATAAGATGGACATTTAGCTATAAATAGGTACCTCATGCAACAGTGATGCAGTGAGAGCAAAGGGACAGGAAATTGGGTGTGCTCAATTAATTTTTAAAGTATATAATTGGGACAAGGAACTTATTGTTAAATGCAGCCACTAAAGAGTAACTCATACTTGCAAAATGGGTGTAATCTTTATACTTCCCTCTTTATCAAGGACAGTTGCTAATTTTACTGAGGGTTTTTATCAGTCCATAGCTTTTTTCTTCAGCTGCCTGCACTTTATTTATATGCTCTCTTTTTATCACTATATACATTCCTGTATTTGTGGCCTTGTTCTTTTCAGTAATGTCTGTCTTGGGTAGTGAACCTCCCAAAACATGGTGCTTTACCCTTGTCCTATGGAAGGAGATTTACCTTTCCTCTAAAAAGAACAGCTTTTTTTGCAAAGCGAAGAGAATCCTGTGCCAAGCAGTGTTGTTTCACCCTCTTTCAGTAAGAAGAGAGGTCAAGCTGTTCCTAAAATCAGTTTTATTGTCTTCACTCAGAGTGCCTCGATTTCTGTCTTCTACATCAAGGATCACTAATCGTTTTTGCATAGCAGGGAATAAAATCCTGTTTATTGATTACAGATTAATGGGGTTCAAGGCAACCTCTGGAATGTGATGTGTTTTCAGAGATATTGACAATTATTTGAAGTTTGAAAGTCTCAAATTCATGATAACATACTTAATTCGAATAAGAGCAAAAAAGTTTAAAAGACAGATCATTCATCAGCTCTGGGGTTAAAGTTTCAGGTGATGTGAATCAGTATTGTGCTGCTTATCAGGCAAGAATTCAGGACTTGTTCTATTAAATATAACTTGAAAGTTTCTATCCACACAGATGTAATTCTGATATTTGGTTCACCCTGACTTTGACCAAGTAGGAAATACTATTTTGTGCTTTTGTTTTGTTTTGAATCAAAATCAGAGTAGTGGGTTGACCCTGGCTGGACGCCAGACACCCACCAAAGATGGTCTCTCAAGCCCCTCCATATCTGTCCACAGGAGAGAAAATATAATAAAGGTTCATGAGTTGAGACAAAGACAGGGAAGAAATTACTCATCAAGTACCATCACACGCAAAATGGACTTGACTTGGGTATATTAATTGAATTTATTACCAACAAAATAAGAGGAAATAATGAGAAATAAAATAAAAAATATTCCTCCATCTGCCCTCTCTTTTCTAGGCTCTCCCTCCTCCCCTCCAGCACTGCAGGGAGATGGGAATGGGGGTTATGGGTGGTTTATCACACATTTTTTCTGCTGCTGACCAGGGAGAGAATTCAGAACCCTTCCCCTGCTTCAGTGAGGTGTCCCTCCCATGAGAGACAGTCCTCCACGAACTGTTCTAATATGAGTCCTTCTCCATAACCTGCTCCAGTGTGGCTCACTCTTCCATGGCTGCAGTCCTTCAGGAACAGGCTGCTCCAGTGTGCATCCCCCACAGGGTCACAATTCTACCAGCAAACTTGCTCCAGCCTGGGCTCATCTCTCCACGCGTCCACGTGCCTGGATCCTGCTTGAGCACGAGCTTCCCATGGGCTCACAGCCTCTTTTGGGCATCCCCCTGCTCCAGCCTGGGCTCCTCCAGGGGTTCCAGGTGGATCTCTGCTCCCCCGTGCCCTCCCTGGGCTGCAGGGGCACAGCTGCCTCACCATGGGCTGCTCCAGGGGCTGCAGGGGAATCTGAGCTCCAGAGCCTGGAGCAGCTCCTGTCCCTCCTTCTGCACTGCCCTGGGTGTCTGCAGGGCTGTTCATCTCACACATTCTCACTCTGCTCTCCTCTGACCACAAATACCTCAGCACAATATCTTTTTTCCTTCTTAAATATGTTATGACAGAGGCATTGCTGTTGTTCTTGATTGCCTTGGTTTTGGCCAGGGTCCATCCAGGAGCTGCCTGGCATTGGCTCTTCTGGACATTAGGGGAAGCTTCTGGCAGCTTCTCACAGGAGCCATCCCTGTAGCCCCCCTGCTACCAAACCCTGGCCATAAAAATGCAATATACAGAGACAGAGTTAAAAAACTAGAATGGAAGCTGAGGGCAATGGGGGGGACCAAAAATTCTAAATAAAAACTGATAGGAAAACCATTGAAAAAATGCATCAAATGGACTAATGTTGGTAAAATCTTTTATCTTTGCTCACTCATAAATGTGTAATTTTGATTCATGTGAGAAGCATATCTTTGCTGGTTAGGTTTATTATTTACCTTCACAGGTGTTGTTTTCATTGGATAGGACTCACAAGCTCTTTCAGTTTGCAAAGGTTTTGTGTGACCTCTTGTTTTTACTTTTTCATTTTATTTTCCTCGCTACTGATCATGTCTAGTTATTACAGATAAGTAAGCTGCTTTTGCTTCAGTGCTGTGGAACATGAAATTCCCTCTCTCCCCTTTTCACCCACATACGTTTGTCACAGGCCATACTCTTTTGCAGACAGTTTTCCTGTTAATATTTTTATATAGCATTTTAATAATTTCATAATACAACCCTCCCAGTCTATAGAACATAATATGATTTTATTGTTCATGCAAAATTTAAGCTTAGTCTCACACAACTAGTTTCCTCAGAGTTAGAAATTGAAGTTTTGACTGGTGTAGTGACTATGTCTAATTTTAAGAATAAAAGATAAGCACTTCCAAGGGCTGCTCACTGCATCCTATAAGCTCTTCTGAAGGTGCGCGGGATGATGACTTCCTAGAGGGATTTCTCTCCCCTTACTGGGTAAGGACAATTCTAACTTGGGCAGCTCAGTTAGATGTAGCATCAGATAACTGAGAATGAAGCATCTAAACTTTGATATCTGCTTTCACATGCCAACTCACTCAGCAGTGTTAAGAAGGAATTTGCTCCTGTTTGCAGGCTGGTGGTATAGGGAAGAATTTCAGACCCATTAGCAGGATAATAACCCTGCACAAAGAGGCAGAAGATGCAGGGCTGCCTCTGGGACAACAGATCTGCTGTGTCAAACCCTGCTCTGCATGCTTTCTCCACGGCACAGTCCATGCCAAAGTGAGGCATTGAGGCAGTGGCACTGCACAATATCACTTTCAGTTATTGGTGGGGTGGTTTTACTTTCTTCTATTAGTGTCCTCCATGCTTAAGCCTGAAGGACCAGTGTCAAAATACTGAGATTATCCAAGTCAGTCCGTTCTGTTTGCCTATGAGACTAAATGGTTTTGCTTCCACCACAACCTGAATATACAAAATAGCACAGAAATATGTGGAAGAAAAGTGCAAAGTTAACGCATTGGCACAATGAAATGAATCCCATTAACTATGGGAAGGTGAAGATGGGTTTTGGTGGTTTTTGTTTTTTTTCATTTTCCCTCTTAATAAATTTCTTCTCCAATATATAAGTAGAAATACATGTGTAAGTGTTGGAAGAGATTACTATTCAGTAGTAAAAGGAAATCATTCTGTATGTTCTTCAGGCTTGTCATTTATAAAGCTGAACAGAAAGACTAAAAGCCCAGTTTAATTCTCATTTGCTTAGATTCAAATACAGAGTGATTTTATTGTACCCAAACACTGATGAGCATGGAAATATATTGGGGTTTTTGTATCACTAAAGTGAGAATCATATCTGAGAAAAAAATCCTGCAACCATGTGTACTTTCTCATCATATTTCCTTTGTCCTCCTCTTAAGATTTTAAGAGGAAGAATTCCCTGTCTATAATACCTAGCAAAGTACTCAGGGCACAGATTGATTAGAGAGAAGAAACAAATATTGATTACCTGCATGATTACTCTACTCAAACTGAGATTTAGAAAATCTGTAAGTATTTTCTCAGCACCAAATATTTGTCAGACAAGTAACTCAGTGAAGAATGTTTTATAGAGAGAGCAATTCAAATTCTTTTTAAAGAAATAATTTTGTTTAATTATGAATTATGATTCTTTTCAGGAGAAATTGGTTTCTTACTTTATTGAGATGCTTTTCTCAGGGCTTGTTGGAAGAAATGGAACAGAAATTGCAAGAAGAATTTATTTCAATATGCTTTCTGAAATAAAACCTGCAGTATTTTCATGTAAGCATATTCCATTGTTTAGGAGTAAGTGTGATTGCATCCTTTATTAAAAATAAAAAGGGGTAAGAAAAACCTCTTAAAACTGTCAGAAAGCCGCTTTAGTTGACTTGGTGATTTTTTCCCTACATTTTTTCCCCCCCCTTTTTCTTTCTTTTCTCCTGATGTCTTTTAAAATGTTGAAGGTTCTTACTATGCAGAGAAGCCCAGTGCTCATTCAAGTCTACCTACAAACCCCACTCTCTGGCGGCCTTGCCTTGTTACATCCCCAGCAGTGAAACCCCAGGTCACCAACAGACAAATCAGGTGTTTATCTTTGGCTGTCCCTGGTTAAAATTGCTGCTGTACCAACCAAGAGGGCGGCCACCCCACACTGTTCACAGGAGGCTTATTGAATGTATTAACATAGTCCTTGGGATAATGATCTTACAACAAACATGACATCATCTCATTAGCATGATCACTTTCATGCTAAGAGTGGTACCTACTGTTGGTTTTCCTTGAAGAAAAGAAAGCATAGTGTGTTTGGCAATGCAGCTGAAACATGCCTACTTCTGCTCTTTTCTAGATGTTTCTTTATTAATTAGAAGATTTTGAGAGGAAAAGGTGGTTCAAATTGTTTTTATTCAAAAGTGACACTGAGAAGGTAATAGAATTCAATGAAATATTTGACACATTCTGATGATTTTTCATATTTTCTTCATTCATCTCTGTATTTAATCTATACAGTCACATACAATCTGCAAACTTGAGTGTCTGTGTTATGATTGAAAGATTTTGTTGGTGTGAACAAGTCACAAATCAATCATGCATCCAAGTCAGTCTTACAATTATAATTATTACAATGAGTAATTAGATGCTTTTTTTTTTCATTTAGGCTTCGCATTTGAACAGTACACTTCAATAATTTGCTCTTCATGTTGTGTAGTATTCATCTAAGTCATGTGGTGAAATATTGTTCATTAATTTGACAACTGAACCACTCTTATTAAAGACAGGAATGAGAACATGAGTAGTAAGCTAGCTATGTACAAAATGTCGGACATACTAAAATTTGTCCTAAAATTTGTGTTAGTGAAATTCAGAGGTATCTGAGACTTCTTCACAAAGCCACAGACAATAATTAACAGAATCCTAACAAATTTTGAATAATTATTTGGGATTTTTTTATTTATTTTAAGGGATTCTTGAAAGTAATCTTCAAAATCCATTCATTTAGAATTCTAAATGGTTTATTTACCAAACGCCAAGAGCTGCCATTAATCTGAGTAAAAAATACACTCTTCTCAAGTCTTCAGAAGTGCAGATCACTTATTTTAGGGTCTGAGATGTGTCTGTGGGTTCGAAGAATGTATTTCACGGGAGGAAAGCAGTATGTGTTTCTGAAGTCACATAAGGGTGGTTCTTAAAGTGTTTCAGGCACTGCTTCAGTGTGACACCCTCTGCTTCATTCCCAGCGTTCTCAAGCCTTGAGTTATGCACAGAGAACTTCCATATCACCAAGTGCATGAGGAGAGTGTCCTCACACTCTGTCTCTGGTATAACAATACCAGTGCTCACGGAGCTGGTCTGCCCTTGTGAAGCTGGGAATTGTGGCTGCCACATCTGCCACCTGCTCTCCAGCCCCTTCTCCGTGCCTCCAGTTCCCACTGTATATTCAGGTTCAGGAAAACACTGAAGAAATTTGGAAATTGTAATCAGCAACTTAAATTAAATTAGCGCAGTGCCTTTATTCAAAAGCAGGAATGAATCTTCCACTGTTTGATCTCTTTTATTCAAAAATGAAGCAGTGTATTATCTTTCTCACTAAGCCACCTCTTCCTTTATTCCAGCCACTGCTCATTCCCTGTCTGATAATTGGAATTTCCTCTTAAAGAAGCTGAGATCACTAGAGAAGTAAGGTTTACCTTTTGACAAACATAACTGGAGAGAGAAGCTTTAGATGGAGCAAAATGTATTTCTTCTTTTGCTTTATTGCAGGAGTTATTTGGAGCTATACATGGCTGTTCTATCAATACAGCTGATGGTAAAGTGCAAAGAAAATTAAATCAAATGAAAATCTTCTTGAGGGATCTAAGTTTCAAAGGAGATAAAACAAATCTCAGCTTAACTTTTCTACACAAAACCAAACACAGCAATACAGATCTTCAAATATCTTGTTAGTGTTTATAACATGTATAACTATTTTCAGGTCCTAATTTTCATCTCACTTTCTTCTTCTTTCCAAATAACATTTCAGTAATACATAAAAAAGAACACAAAGGTCTCAAGACACACTTTTATAAAGAGTTTCACAGTTAGTTCACTGATCCCTAAGAAAAGAAGTTCTCAATATTTTTCAAAGAAATTTAAGACCACTTTTTATTATTTAAAATGTTTAATGAGTTTACTCCAACAAGGGTCAGAATAAGATACTTCTTCATAAAATTGGAAACAAAATACATAAAGGAAAGAAACAGTAAAAGATACTTGCAATGTCCTTCTGGAAACTGACCTAATTCTTTCTGGAAACTGGTCTCATTCTTGTCAAATTCCATACATTTTCTCCACTCCTTATGGTCTGGCTTGAGAGGTGGTATATTAATATCCTGAACATCCCTTCTGAAAACTGACCCCCACCATTTTCAGGAAAAGACCTGACCTTTTACCTATGCTTTCACTGACAAAAAATATGCAATTCAAACACATCATTCGAGTAGTAAGTGGAGTTGCAACAATTTCCTGATATTTAATTGAATATTTTCAGCATATGCCCACCTTGAATGTAGTATTCTGCAAACCTGTCTGAAACAAGGATTTTTTTAAAGGAAAATGCTGCTGGTTGATATTCATATTGATGCTTTTTAGGCATCATTCAGTGCTAGATTTAGCACCACTGAAAGGCTATTTGCAAAGTCAGACCTGATGAACTGCGATTTCCTACTCTTATTTCTGACAGACAGTCACTACATCTCAGCACACCATGGATCCTACACCTGAAAAAACATTATTCTTAAACCTTATCAACATTAAGTAAATGTCTTGCATTCATTATTTCAAAGAAATACAAGCCTCATGATTTAAAAATTGGAATTTAGTATTATATTGTTCAACTGGATTGAGTGCTTTTAAATACTACTAATTTTAAACAACATAGAAGTCCTTGAAAAAAGAACACTGGTTCCCTAATCTCTTGCAGTAGCCTAAAGACTCACCTTTTCCCTCATCAGCTACATCTATTATGAGCTATATATTTGCTTTTGTGCTGACAAGGGTCACATAAACCTATTTCATCACCTAACCCACATTAAAGACTTGCAAGATGCCTGAAAACCTTGATTATATTCCACTTAATAATCTAATGATTAGAACTTATATAATGGACAGTGTAAAACTAAGTTCAAAAACTTTTTCAAAAAAGTTTTGCCCTCCTCTCTTCCATATTTCAGAGGAGTCTTGTACAGTAGGCTAAGAGGGCTTTCTGATGAAAGACAAGGGTCTAGTATTTGAGCTGTTGTATAAATTTGGAAACCATTGCAACAAGGTACTCTATATTCTGGTGACCAGGGGACACTTTTGATTTTATCACCATATAAAAGGTTGTTTCTCAGCTGTGAAGCTTGGGAAAAGCCATCTTGTGTGCAGCCATCTCATATCTTAAGGAAAACCTCTTAAATCACCAAACCAATTCAAGGTAAATTTAATTTCTCATCTGCACAAAATTCTTAATGAGGAAAAAAATATAGAACTGAACAGTCAAAAAAAAAGATCACATAGATTTCCGTGTGCTGTCCATTTTGATCCTGGACTGAAATTTCTCATTTTTTAACTTTTCTTTTCTCATTGCCACACAACTTTTCATTTTGGCAGATGATCCCTTGTGTCATAAAAAATACAAACCTCTTATGAGGTAAGATATACTTCTTTTCTCAGAGTCTTGTAAGAATTCTGCACCAAGTTCTAAATGACGATCCAATGTTTCAAGGAAAATTTGGAGAAAGATCAAAATGTTCCAATTCATTGGCTGAAATACTATATCTAGAAGAAACATCCAAGCAAACAGGCAAAAAAGGCCTCTTCAACACTTTCACAAAACTAGCCTTCATTGTTGATTAACTGCAAATGAATCAATAAAGAATTGCACATAAATGTGTTTAAATCCCCTAGGAGACTGCAACAGGATTTAAGTATATGAAAATTTTTAGGCATTAAATGCATAAAAAAATTAAAGGGAGCACATATATATATATGTGTATATGTTTGCTTAGCCTTAAGCATTTCCAGTCTAAATTAAGTTAGTTGTGCAGGAAACTTGAGTAGACATTTGAGAGTGATTTGTTTAAGAAATTATTCATATTACTTACCTTAAGCACACAATTTTGAAGGTGATAAAATCCTCCATGGGAGGCAGGAAAAGACATAAGACTGTGAACACAGAGAACGTCCCTAATTGAAGATGTTGAAGGTTAGGTCCACCCTCATTTGTTTTATTCTGCACCTGAAAGCTCTTTGTATTTGCACCATACCAAAAAAAAAACAAATCTTGAAACATGTGCATAAGTTTTTTTTTTAGGAGAATAATCAAGAACACAGCTATGAAAGATTTAGAGCTATTGACCTATATAGTCTCCACCAAGTTCAGAGTCTGTCAAGATTTACCCACCATAATATTTGAGTTATTAACTTTTTAAATTCACTCTCTTAAAAAATCATTAATGTCCCAGGTAGACATAGATTGTTCTTTGTGATTCCTTTTACATGGAGATCCTGCTTGGTTTTGATTTTTTTTCAATGGATGTATTTCTTTATGTATTTTGGGAAAAGAGAAGAAGTCATTCACTTTTTTTTGCCCTCCTTTTTTTTTCATTCTTAAACACAGAGGTGGAAAAATGCATCAGAAATCATAAAGAGGAAAAAGAGGAAATAGCCTCTTGTTCTGTCTCAGAGGTGGGGAGAGGAGGGCATATAAGAACTGATCAAGAATCTAATAGATCACAGCATATTAACATCTTTCTGTATTTTTTGCCATATTATATATATCTATTTTCCTTCTTCCCACCCATAACCAACAAATGAATATCTTACGGTTGCAGGTTAGAATTAGAAAACAGCACCTGAACATAATTATGAAAACCACAGTGTTTTTCAAAATGTCTATTGTCTAACATATGGTCTTTAATCTAAAAATAATCTTTGCTTTATTATTTTTGACTAGAATCTAAGTAGAAATTTGTAAAGGCTTTTTGTACCGTATCAAGCTGCTTTTAGAAACTGTAGTTTATTACTTTGCCCATAAAACCAGGACAGCAAAACATATTTTATTAGGCAAACTGCACCACTAATTTAACAGCAGAGGAAACATACTTTATTAATTTTATAGGGCTTAGCATAGACCAAAAAGGCACTGGCCATATTTTAAAACCATTATACAAAACATGTTGTTGACATTGTGAAGATGAGATCTTCACTAACCAACAACAGTAGATTTCTTCTGACTACTAATAACTGTTCAAAAATTTTTCTGATTAAGCTGTGGTACAGGTCTGAGCAGTGGCTGGGATTAGATGTGTAGCAATGTGAATTCCACTGGCTACAAATGTGATAGTTGTGATTTAAACATTTAAGCGGAATTTACAGCCAGTCTCTTTCTTCTAGTAAGAAGGTCCTGTGGGCACACACATGGACCTCAAACATTCCCTGATGATACTTGTGGCTCTCTTCCAATTCAGACTATTCCATGATTCTGTGATCCTACTGAAGGACCCAGGATCGTTTCAAGACAAATATTCACTGATCTTGAAAGCAACATCAACAAATTTGGATTGTGAAACCAGAAAGTGTCAATTCCTGGGTTGGCAAGAACTTAATTACAAGTTAAATTATATGAAAAATCCATACACATAAACTGTTTCTGAAGCTGCCATGGTTTGTATTTAAGCTGGTTCCATCTCAGCTTGAAAAGGTTCTGACGGAGTTTTGGTCTCTTGAGATTCCTGGTTGCATCTTTGAGGAAAAGAGACAGTTTATTCAGTTGGAAGACAGAAGGGTCAGGAGGAGTTGGCATGACTCCATGAAGATCATTGATCTGACATGCTTATGGTTGTGGCATAATTCCTACCACTACAGGTGTTTTAAACTTTTTATCTTAACTGTTATTTGTTCTGAATCACCATTCACTGCCCCATTTCGCAACTTTTCTGGTTAAGACAAGGGCTGACCTAACTGCACTTTGCAGCTGCTTCATGGGAAGTAATAAAGACGAAAAGGCCAATTTTTTTTCAGGAGGGGGTAAAGAAAAGGATAATAAACTTGCTGTTTGGGATGTTCAGACTGGATATTAGGAAAACCTTTTTCATCAGACCAGGGGAGAACTACTGGAATATGTCACCCAGGGATGCCATGGAGCTTCACCCTCGGAAACTTTCCAGCCATGACTATTCTTAGTTACTTACTTGAAAAAAAATAAAATAAATTGGAGCAAGCATTTGCTTTTGCACCATCATGTCCATCTTTGAGCAACTGGAAGAGAGGAAAAATTGGAATTATATTTGGGACAGTTCTAAGAACTTTACATCTATATTTTCCTGCTTCAACATAAAGTTGTTCTTTGGAAATAGTAAACAAAGCACAGCTTGACAAACTTTCTACTGTGCCTGCACGGGTACTGTTGCTCATTGCACTCCCTGGGGTGGAAAGCTTTTACTAGAAGTGTGTTAAGTAGCTTGAGAAATTAATTTTCCTACAATAGAGACATCTTTAAAAGCATGAGCTTGCTGTGCAGTTAATCAATTCATGTGACAGATTAATTCTTTTATTGGGAATTTTTTCAAGGGGTTTTAAGAAAGGAAAAACCAGTTGAGATACATTAAGAACTGGTGAAATATCACCAAAAAAAAAAAAAAATCTCCTACAAAAAGACCTCAAACAAAAAACAAAAAAGAAAAACAAACCAACAAAAACGCACAAAAAAACCCCAAGAAAACCCCCAAAACAACAACAACAAAACCAAAACCAAAATCAAAACCAAAACCAAACAAACAGAAAAAAAAGCCCAATTCTGAAGCTACTTTGGAAACTCAAAAAGTGTGGTTTTTTTAACATCTTGGCAGAGTAATTAATTTATCTTTACTGTCAGTTGAGCTGACAATATCAACCTTTATTTGTATGTATTGTCTTTTCTAACTTGCAGGGGATTACTGATTTCAGAAAGACAATAATATAAGGCCAGAATATATCAGAACAAGAAGTATTTTAGGTATTTTTAGGATGTTTCCAATCTACTAGGGCTTAGAAAACCTGGAGATCTCTTCATCAAGTTTCAATTAGGTGTGACCAGTCAGTGAAAATTTTACATGAATCATTGTTACAAGAGCTTGATATTTAGAAGCCCAGGCTTCTTTTCTCCATTTCTGCTACATCTTTTCCATATAAAGTCATGCTGTATGTTTCATTTATCTTTGCTTATCATTCTTCATTCCCTCCTGAGCTCTCATCTGAGATATCTGACCTCATCTGAAACCATAAGGAAGTTATAACTTTCATAGACGCTGACTCTGTATTTTGTGTATATGCCTATGATATTTTAAAGAAAGGATGTTTTTATGCCAAAACCTTATTTATTTCAGATAGAAGGATTTCAGGGGAGGAACAACTGTGTGAATAGCCCTGTGGGCAAAGTGGACTGAGAAAAGCAAGCCAAAGGACTATGGTTGGCAGTACAGAAATGTGATACATAGACTATATTGAAAGTCTTCAGGCTTGGAAAAATGTTTCTGCCAAAAGAAACCTAAATATATTCATGTCAACTGAAGGCAGGATACAAACTAATAGCAGAGTAAGAGAATAAATTCAATTTTTTGAAAGATAGGCACTGGAATAAATTAATACAATAGCCAAGGAATCTTTCTGCTTCTAAAAGGAGATGGTAGAGTTTTGGTTATTCTTAATTTGATTTCTGCTTAAAAGAGGTCTTCATATTAATTTTCCTTTTAGGCTCCAGCATTATCAAAATTTGGCATTTGGGGTCTTTTTCAGCAAGACTGGAAAATGAAGTGTATTTTGGCTAAAAATTGGACTGATTCAGATTTCAATCAGAACAGGGACTGTTTTCTGAATACATTTTGAAGGATGGTTTTTTTTTTTTTTTTGGCAACTAAACATTCACGCTTTGAAACCAAACCTCAGAGTTTCACCATAGCTCCTTAACAAAACAGACTCACTGGATTGGAGTTTTTCTTGGCACAAAGCTGCATGCAATTAAGAGTTCCACTAGCTGGGTTGTTCCTGCCTACAAAAATGAATAGTTTCTCTAGGAGTTTAAAAAAAAAAAAGTAAAATAGAAGAAAAGGAACTTACTCAGCAGTTGAAATATACAATAAAAATGTCACTGCTATCTTTGCTTTAATTATGGAGCTCACATTGTGATTATATTCTATTCCAGTTTGTCAGAAAATGAGACTGTAACCATTATTGTTAAGCACTCTAACATCTCTTCTCTTCACTGAGTTTGTGTGCCCTCATTTTTATTCAGTCATATTCAAACCACATCCTTTTCTCACAGGTTTGCAATAACTAGGACATTTTTCTAGCTCATTCTGCCTGTTATAAATGAATAGCCTGGAAAATTTCCTTCTCACTCTCGTGTTTAAAGGCACAGATGAAGGACAAAAAAATTCTCTTCTGCCATTGTGCAGGAGGCCTTCCACTATCACAACAGATCTCAGTGGCATATTCTGTGCTTGAGCATTCACCTGATCTAGGAGAGAGTAGTCAGAGTGTGGCAAATCACCACAAAGGCCTGGAAAGTGAGGAGAAGCATTAAAAGCAGCTTGGAGAAAGCAATGCTGCCCATGGGTGTTCTTAGTGGCAAGGGAGACCAAAACACGTAGTCATCGGAGTTGGAAAGAACCCCTCTTCTGGTCTAAGATCAGATCTCAAATGGGTGATCTATAAACTGAGTTCCACAAGTAGGACTGTCCCAGGAACAACGAGAGTTCCAAAACAGTACATTTTTAATGCAAGTTTATAGGGGTTTTTTGGTTGTTTTTTTTTTTTCTGTTTTCTACAGACCCAATGTAGAATTTTGGCATTTGTAACCGTTGATGTCAAACAACTTTTTCCATAGTGGGTGGGATAGGTAACTGACAGTATGTATACAAAAGCAACAACACCACTACACCAATAAATGCTTTCTAGAAGGTCAATCCATTCCACATCCAACTCTTGCCTGGTTCATGGCAGCTGCTTCTGAAAATATCACAAGACTTCATCAGATCTTGACAGCAGAGAGCAGATACACAGGTCGTGTCTTGCTTTTGCCATGCTCGGTGTTACTACTGAGAAATGCTTTCTGAACAGCAGTAGTTAGAAGATATTCCTACTAACTTCTGCTGGTTTTCTGTCAGACAATGAAGTTAAGACAAGTTCTAAATACTTCTCCAAATTGTGCCTATTTGGTTGATTTTTGTTTCTAAAAAAATGGAAATAATCCTTAAGTTTTAATCAGCTTGAAACACCATGTTGTGGCAATTTCAAAAATACTTTTTCATGACTCAAGTGTTTTGTTTTGAATTTTTATGTATGGCACATTAAGATATAATATAAAAGAAAAAGTAGAAAAAATTAAGCCCAAAAAAGCAGGACTGTTTTCCTCCCCTGAACATTTTATTGGTAGAAATGTGAAATTCTGTGTAAATATATATACTTTTAACCTGGGCTTTTATGTTTATTATCATAAACAGGTAATTCTTCTGATGATAATGGGCAAATATGGGAAAATGCACTTTTTATGTTTGTTTTTTTTCTGTTAGAGTAGCTAAAAAAGCTTATTTTTCAAGCTGGAATAAATGTGAAGTCATAATCGATTAATAGTGGCTACTTAAAAAAAAATCCAAACCAGCCAACCAAAAAAACCCCAACAAAACCTGATGTTTTCCCAAATACTTCAAAGAACTCCAGAAAGACATTTAAAGATTTTCAGTACTTCTAGTAAGCTAAATTATAAATTGTCTGCTTTTTTCATAAAGGAAGTTAATAAAAAATTCAGAAATATGCGATTGTAAAAATTTTGTACAGACAGTTCCTCTTCCACAATGCAAATAAAAGCATCAACGTAAATATCATATTTCTAAATATCTTACCTGAAGCATTATGAATAACGATTGTGCTTTCTTGATTATGCAGTAATTGTCTATTTATCTTGACATTGAAGGAAACCAATTTTAGAATATACAGTCCTTAGCTCCTGGGCTTTTCCGTGCAGATGAAGGATATGCAAGTTTGAATCCCAAGTCAGAAAAAGCATTAATTCCAAATAAAACACATGTGATTTAAATATTAGTAGGTTTTAGAATGCAAGATGCCACCTTGTTTTGTTGATATTTGTAGCTGGTGACTAGGATGTTTTGTGACTCTCTCTTGAAAAGCAGGAAAATATTTGGCATTTTCATTTTTCCTGACTGAGTTCAAAATTTCCTAGCTTCAACTTCAATTTGGAATAATTAATATTACACTACAATTGAACTTCTTAGATGTGCTTTTCTAGATTATGTTTTTACTCTCAAATAAATTAGTCATTAAATAAATAAAAGTTAAAAAAAATTAAAAGAAAATAAAAGAAAAATAGAAAATAAAAGAAAAAAATTGCAGCTCTAATGAGAACCACAGAACCATTCAAAATTATAATTCCTTTTTACACATGAGGAAACTGAGAAACAGAATAAGGCAAGTCCCTGCCCTCAACAAAGAGTTCAATACCCTAATCTTTTCCGTGGGCAGAATTCAGCAGCTTGCCCTATTCATGGACCATATTTTCCCACAGAAGAATAAAACATTAGCTCTGGTGTCCTCACTAAAACTTTGAATTCTCTCAGTACCATTACTGCATTGGTTCTATACCTTTATTTTGGACCTAGGTCTACAGTGGTATCCTGCTCACAACGGACTTTGTAACAAAAAACACAGCCTTTGAGAATGTCTCTCACAACATCCTTCTCTCTATATTGGAGAGTGATGGATTTGGTGGGTTCACTGTTAGGTGGATAAGGAATTGGTTGGGTGGTCACATCCAGGACATCATGGTCAGTGGCCCAGAGTCCCCATGGACATCAGCAACAAGTGGCATTGGAACCAGTCTTATTCAATATCTCTATTAATGACACAGACAAAGGGATCGAGTGCACCCTCCACAAGTTTGCATGTGACACCACCCTGAGTGGTGTAGCTGACATACCTGAGGATGACATCCAGAGGAACCGGGACAAACTCAGGAAGTGGGCCCATGGGAATCTCATGAGATTTAACAAGTCCAAGGTGATGAACCTGAGCTGGGGCAATCCTGGTCTCAGCCCTGTCTGGGGTTGAAGAGGTGGAGCAGGACTTGGGGGTGCTGTGGGTGAGAGGCTGGACATGCGCTGGCCATGGCACTCACAGCCCAGAGAGCCAAACGTGTCCTGGGCTGCATCCAGAGCCCCGTGGGCAGCAGGGGAGGGAGGGGATTCTGCCCCTCTGCTCACCTCTAGTGAGACCCACCTGGAACACTGCATCCAGCTCTGGGGTCCCAGCAAAGGAAGGACAGGGACCTGTTCAGAGAGGCCACCAAGATGACTCGAGGGATGGAGCACCTCTGCTATGAGGAAAGGCTGAGAGAATTGGGGTTGTTCAGCCTGGAGTAAAGAAGGCTCCGGTGTGGTCTAATCGCAACCTTCCAGTCAGTACCTGAAGGGGACCTACAAAAAGACAGAAGGGGACTATCTGCAAACATTTGTAGTGACAGGGCAAGAGAGAATGACTTCAGACCAAATGAGAGTTGGTTTAGATTGGATATTAGGAGGAAGCTCTTCCTGTTGAAGATGGTGAGGCACTAGAAAACGTTGTCCAGAGAAGTTGTGGCTGTGTCATCCCTGGAAGTGCCCAAGGCCAAGTTGGTTGTGGGGTAGACCAACCTGGACTAGTGGAAGTTATCCCTGCCCATGGCAGGGGGGTTGGAGCTAGGGTTTAAGATCCCTTCCCACACAAACTGCTCTATGACTCTTTGATTGTATGATGTTCTGTGCATTGCACTCAATGCAATATTAAGACATTTCTATTACCATTATTTCCTTTTCTTTCTATCTTTGTTAGCCTACTGCTGATCACAGCCTTCAAGTTACATTAAGAAAATAAAGATATGTATGTGCTTTCTAGTTGTCACTCCAGGGAACTGAGTAACATTCTCTTGGGTTCATCTCACCTAACTGTATCTGGGAGACATTTACAGCACCATCTTCCTGTAAACTCATAATTCACTCTTTTTTACACCACAGACAGTGGCAGGAGCTTTCGTGATGCAATTTATACAGTCTTTTTTGCATATATATTTCAGGCTGGAAAGAATCATCCTTTTGATGATCAAGGGACTCTGAGATAACTTAGTCAGAAGCATCTACACAATGGATATCCAAATCAGTCAGGAGACAGTTTAGGTGTGGACGCCTATTACCCAGATTAAGAGGCCAGTTCCTCCTTTTCTAACCACTAGACATTCATTAATGTCTTTCTGCCTGATGAAGCTGCTCATCTGTGCTCCCCTGCCTGTTTAATTCCCAATGTACTATGTTAGCTTAAACAATATGAAGAGCAGGTCTTTGCTAATGTGTTTCTTTTTGACTGAAGTTTATTGTGGAACACTCGTGAAAATAGCTCAGTCATCAAAACACCCTCCTAGGTGGTAAATGGAACTTTAAACTTAATGGAACATTTCAAAGTAGCATTTTATCTTTTGACTATACTTTCATCCAAAAATATTTCTTTAATTACTTTTTCAACAAAACACAACTTCCTTCAGAGAAAACTGTACCACACATTATATTTTCTGTCTTCTCTCCCATTTTCTGCTAATTATCCAAATAATATTTAAATAATCCGAGCAGAAGATCTCAAAATTCTTCTATGGCCAGTCTTCTAGGACTCTCAGAATAATTCTCCCAGAAAAAACACTTAAATCCCTTCCCTTGTTTGTATCATCCTATAAAGCTTCAACTTTCTCTTCACACTAGCTTCCCTTAGGTACAGGAAAAAAACTCCAAACAACTCCCATTCAAAGTTGGGTTGGTTTTACAGGGGGATGTTGTTTGGTTTGTTTTGGGTAGGGTTTTTTTATGTTTTGTTTTGTGGATTTCATTTGAGTTTGGTTGGGTTTTAGTTGGTTGGTTGGGGTTTTTTTTCAGGGGGGATTGGTGACTTTTTTTTTCTGAAAAGGACAAATATATGTTTTTCTATTTGAAAAGTAAGCTGCCAAGTTGGAGAGTTTTTGTTCAATTAAAGAATTTATTTCATTATTCCTGAGTATTCTCTCTCTATAAAAATTACTTCACGTTTATCCTCTGAGATTTTTGGAAGTGTCTACATGTGGAAATTATGAAGATGGAAATACTGGGATTTTTCTACACTTTCTTTAACACAGTCTAAATCCAGCAATTTCTGTACAGTTATTTGTCATCTCTATGGTTTTTCAAGGCTTATCGTAGACCACAAATGCCGAAAGTTGTGACACAATACTGAAAATACCTGTTAATCTTGATAGGTCCTAGTCCATTCAGAATTGACAGGTCAAGGGAATGAACGAAACATGAGGCAACCCCCTCTTGTCTTCTGGAGATCCCAAGGAATTTCCCTAAGGTAGAATAAGGAAACAAGAGTCTGGATAAAGTTGCTGGATTCTCCCTTGATTCACCTCAACTATGAATATGTTTTTTATATTTTTATGGTTGGGCAATATTAGTTGTGTCTCTGGCTTCTCTCTTCTACTTTGGAAAAGTTTTTGTCCAGCAAGACTGTGCACCTTTGTAAGGTGAAGGCTCATAATTCATATGGACTTTTAAAATGAGGCCATAATAAAGATATGCCTTCCAGGTGTGCTGCAGAGAAGATTGAGCAGACTGATGTCCCCTGTGACTCTATAGGCACAAGCTGATTTGAGTAAGATGGGTTTCTATTGCTTGCTCTATAGTGCTCAGAAATTATTATTCTGACTCAAAATAGAGGCATTTTCCTCAGACTGCTTGACTTTTGGAGAATTACTAACTGCATTATAGATGTACCTCTGTGTTTATGATCTCAACACTAAAATCAAACTAAATCTAAATATCTGCCATTGACTTTTATTTGACACCAGAAACCTCTGATTGGCTTTTCCTCATGAGATTTCAGGTGCGTTCAAAGAGAAAGTAGAATAAAGAAACTTAAAAGGTTTTATCACTTCCCCTGAAATCTCAGGGGTTGGTACTAATATAAAAGTTGCATCTTTTTCCCAAAATGTTCCAAGAAATTTGCATGTAAGGGTTGAGTTTCAACCCAGCTCTCTTTTTGACCCTGAAGTTAGTGCTGACATGTATGGCAGTGTTTATTAATAAAACAGTAGTCCAATGGTAAACAAGTTTAATACCAGGCATGAATGTTTGATATCCCATCTAAAATGAAAAAATATGTATTCTATAATGAATACTTAATTAGGACTGTGATCTGAATACAAGGACCAGAGCCCCTACCACTGTGCAGACAAACCAGAGTGAAATGAATTACTGTCATGCAGGGGGTGATATTAATGGTGTCCAGCTTTATAAATGAATCCAATTTTAAGCCACTTTAGTCACTATCATACTGAGAGAGAGTGCAACATGCCTAACATATCATTTCTGTACTGCCAAATGCTAAGAATATAAAAAGCTTTAAGAAATTTTAACTTGCAGATGTTTTCCTGCATTAAATATTTCTAATTATCTGTTGCTACATTCAGACAACATTAAAAATAAATAAAATTGAAATTTTGGGGGTTTTTTTCTGTGTGGCTGGTTGGTTGGTTTGTTTTGGTTTTGCTTATATTAAGCTATATATTAATAGATGGGCATTGATTTTTACTCTGAAATTCTAACTGGTGTTTGGCACAAATGCTGGCTGTTTGGCCACAAATAATTTATTACAGAGCAGTTTTTCTCAACTGATGATGTGAGCTGCTCAGGTTGTTTCATACAACTGCTTTTGCAGCTGTTAGGAAATGACCCTTAATAAGAACCTCCACTTACTTTTAGAAACCTTAATATTCCCACTTGAGGGAGCAGTCATGCAAAGTCTTATACCTGTGAAAAGTTTAAGTCATGTGAACGTTCCTTCACTGATTACCAAAGGATTGCATGCATGCGCAAGCATTTGCTGGATTCAAATATATCAGGTTTGGGTTTAAATGTGTATCCTAATGTCTGACTCATTTAAATCTTCCAGATTGTAGACATTATTTTCACTTGTAAAACAGGTTTTCTCACTTACATAACTGGCATTTCTCTCCATCCCTGCCAGCAAACACCCAGATAAATTTATTACAAAAAGGCAATGTCAGTTTGCAACCAGCTCGAGAGCAAAATTCTTTGGGAATGGTGAGCATCTCAGATGGCTGGCAGCAGTGCAGCAGCAGAATTCCCATTACAGCACAGATCAAGGAAGCAAACAGGAGAGCCAAGCAAGGACAGATTTTCAAGACTTGAGGTGAGCTGTTTGGAAGTACACAATGTAGGTCGTCCTCTGTTCCCCATGAGGTCAGTGCAAATTTCACTGCTGACTCTACAGAAAAAAAGCAGTTTTAATACAAAACGAAATAGATCCTAAAATCTACTGTTAAGTCTGTCTGAGATCTGTCTCAGTCTCTGACTGCCTTCCTATTGCAAATGCTGATGTTTAAGTACTCATGTGTAGCAAGAATGAGAGGAACATTTTTCAAAATAGATGAAGAAAAAGCCATAAGCTCACAGACCTATCGTCAAAAAAAAAATTGCATTGCTCATTTTTCCTTCATCAGAAATATTCCATTTTGAAAGGAAAATGACAGGGTTAAACAGAAAGGGATGTTTCAGTATTTTCTTTTCCAGTATAAAGGATTTTCTTACATGGATGAAAATTTCTTAAGATTATAATTATGACTAAAATAATTCTGATTTTTAACACTCTCCATCTTTCTGTCTCTCCACAAAAGTTTTGACAAATAAAAAGAAGTGGTGGGGTTTTTGGCATCAGGTCTGCCTGTGAAATAAAATCACACAGACTGAAAAGAACCTAATTTGTCTCAGAGAAACAAATGAAAAAAAAAGTAATTTCTATGAGCAGTCAGTGTCTCTTTCATCTGATTAGTAATAGGAAAGGGAGTTTAATACTTCTAGGTCAGTGATTTGAATTGAGGTTAGTTAAGTAGTGTATGTTAGACAGAAGTTCATTATTACTTTTTGTTATTAATTATGGGTTTTGGTTGACTTAGAAATGATTAAGAGCTATATTCAGAATCTGTATACAACCCTTGGTCCTGTGCATAACTTCCTCCAGCTGCCTCTTTCAGATCTTCATTGTCACTGAGGCTTTGGTGAAATTTTGGATACCACAATATAATTCTTTCAAAGGAGGCTATAGGAGTCCAGTGCCTAAATTCCAGTGGATCTTAAAGAAAAGAATGATCGAAGCTTAACATTTCATGGGTCTACTATTTCTCATAAATTCTCATAAATCACTCAGGTTACTCTTCTACATTGACAGTAAATGCATGTCCGAATGTTGGCTGAATGTGTGTTTAAATACATTAACAATGTTGAAATATTTAACTATTATTGTATGAGTAAACTGAAAACAGGAGTAACTTCTTTTATATCTGAACGATGCTAGACAACTCTTAAAAAACAAATAGGAATAGGATTCATTTCACAGAATTGTAGCCATCAAGAATTTTGACGCCTAAACTAAGCATTTTGCCTTGGCTCCCTTAGTACTGAGTGGAGGGAGACAGACATCTCCGGGGAATGATTCATCCTGTCTGCCTTATGTCCTATTCTTAGGGTAAGAATCTATATCTCCATATCAACTACAGAAAATGCATATCAGAAACAAGAAAACTTTTAGAATTTTAAAATTAGTTAAGCTCACCATGCCCTGTCATTATTGGCCCATTCCCAGAATCTCTTGCACCAAAAATATTTGAAGACTGCAATAAGAAGAAATAGTTTCCCTCTGTAATCTCTATAGCTCTTCAAAAAGTGAACGCTGATGTGGTAGATAAACAGGGAAAATTAGCACTTTCATTTGTTTGTTTTGTACCAGTGTGACTGATAAAGAAGAAGCATCTTCCAAGAGAAGAAAATGCATTTTTCTTGAAGCAGTAATAAAAAATACAGGACTATCACACGGTATCTGGGAAAATCACACAGAGCATAGCTGTGGAACAATGACTATTTAATCCACGTTTAATTTGTGTCACCATTGTATATTGATTATCCATTATCCTCATGCAAATGGCATGACTTATCCATTGAAACAGCTGTGCATTGTTTTTAATTTTAAGTGAATTCTTTTAGTGCTCCATGAAAGGTGTCAGATTAGCAGCCCCAGGGACTGAAGGCCTCTGTTTATCCACAGAGCGTATTCGAGTGATAATGATGGATCCACTCAAGCAGCTGCCTCAGACGTTACTTATCTTGAGGGTTTGTTCCACTGCTCATAGGGCCAAAACATCCCCTCACAAATGAATAATAAGCATATTCTGGGCCCATAGATGGAGAATGAGGGTGTTTAAATGCCAGCCTTCTGTAATAGTATATTCCCATTGATTTAGGGGTTCTTGTGTGAAACTGGGCTAACAGAAGTGTAAAGCAGTTACCTTGGAAAGAGCAGTAAGACCTATTTTAAATATTCCTTGTAGTTCTCACAGCTTCTAAAAAGGTAATATATCAGATGAAAGAAAAGAAATGTAGGAAAAGGTGGGAAATAATGATCTGTGTTTGAGGATAGATATTGGGCACGGAAGGACACAACAGTCAAGCACTGAAGCTTGGGAAAATGATGGTGTCAGGTGTCTCACAGAGGACTGTACAGTCAGGCACAGGATGAGAAAGGGAAAGGAATCACTGTCATTAGTCTTTAAAACACAGAAGTCAGGGTGTGTCCAAGAAATTCTTGGACAAAAAGATTTGAAACTTATGAAGACAATTTTCATGAAACACACAGTTAAACAGAGTTTCTCATCACCATAGGATGTTTCTGAGGATCCAAGAGGATTAAAAAAGGCAGTGGAAAAGTCCAGAAGGAACAGTTCCATGGGAGGTTATTAAGTGCTGTGGAATGGATGTTAGTTTCCCTTCAGGAAGTGCCAGGAGCTGGGGGAATGTATCAGCAAGAAATCACTCAGTAGTTTTTTGTCCATCTTATTATTTCACTGAATGTCTTCTACTGCTCTCTTTTGGAGAGAGGATGTTGCTCTGGAGGATTCTGACGTAGGGAACCTTTGACCTTAGAAGTAACTGCTTCATTTTTGGTGAAGTCTTATTTTTAGCCTGATACAAAATCACAGATTACATTTCCATGTCTTGATTGCTCTACTAGATTTCGATTTTCCTTCCTCATATAAATGAATTTAATCATTGGAAAAAAAAAAAGAATTCATAGTCATTACAGTCCATTAAAAAGATACTGAGAACCTGTCATGTCCCAGTATATGATCACCTCCCATTCTGTTTTTGCTGGGATGCAGTTTTTTGTGGGATTGGTGAAATAAGTCACCTTTGAATTTCCTTAGTTACCATTAGAAAAACATTTCTGATTGCAGAATAAGTTAGTTATGCATTGAGAATGGAGGTTTGAAAGTGTGGATCAGGGATCTGACTCCAAATTCATCAGCCCACTTATGTTTGATCTCGAGTCCTTTCCATACTAAGGGCTTGCCTAAGGATGTAAGACAATAGGTTGAGCAACAAGGGAAGGAAACAGGCTCTCTCCATAACTCTGCACATAATCTGCAGCATTCCTGACGTTTCCGGGAGAGATGGCAGGATTTCAAGCGAGCTGCCTTAGGAGACCCTTGATATTTTCTTCTGTTCTGTACCAGGATACACCATCTTTTCGATTAAAAATAGTGTTTTCCAGCCCCACACAATTCCTATTTTAATTAGTGACTTTCTGTCCTTATTAAGTGGCTTTCTTGAGAGTGGTTAACAAAAAGGAAGGATTAAGGGACATTAATATGGGATAATAATGCATTCTGCTGTGTTTGGGTCAATGACAGTCTAGCTAAGGTTCAGGTTTAAAGATATAAAGAGTATAGTAGAAATACTATGTTATACTATAGAATTCTGAAATACATACCTATAATACATCATCCCACTATAGACCATCATTTCATATTCATGTCAGGACAAAACCACTTTAACTGCAAGCAAAGCAGCTAAGAGGGAAAGGCAGATTGATAAAGGCACCAAGCTCATGGCCTTGAACAAGACAAACAGAGATGGAGATAAAGAATATTCTTTTACTGACTTAGTGACCTATGTCAGGGAGTTAGCTGTGGTCCCTGGCCAGCGGAGATGGACTAACTCGTGTCTTCACTGTCTCTGGACACTGGACTGTAAAGTAAACTGTCCTTACTTTTTGTTTGCGTGGTTTTTGTTTTTGTTTTGATTGGTTTGTTGGCTTTTAGAGTTTTGTTTTGTTGTTTGTTTGGTTTTTTGTTTTTAGACAGCAGAGCTAGATGCCTTTCTGTTCACTGAGCTCTTGAAACAAATGTGTGGGGCAGGAGTTCTGGGGAAAAATATGGATCAAAGTGTAGTCGTGTCTTTGAGATCCATTTAATCTCTTTGGTCAGCTGTACAGCTTCTTCAATGCACTTCTTGATGAAGATACAAAGGATATCTTATCTGAGTGAGGTGCCGAACCCTAACACACTGCTTTCTGCAAACACATATATCCTGTTGCTGGAGGATAGATAATAGAGACAGCATTATCACTGTGTGTTGGCAGGGAGAACATGAGAAAAGGGACTTGAGGTTGCCAGATCTGTCCTTCATTTACCCTCCTTTTCATCAAAAACACCGCGCTGTCATGTATTAGCAGAAAACAGGGACTGAAGTGGAGGTAGAGTGGGACTGGAAATTACAATAGCACCATTACAGAGAGACGTGACCCTGTGTGGAAAGAACAGTGAGTCCTGGAGACTTACCTGCCTCTGAGAGACTGTCCTTGGGGGAGGAAAAAAAAAATCCCATGGTGGATGAAGGCTCCCTCCATCCCATTCTCTCACCTACACTTCATGTTCAGGAGTTAGGAAATGAAAGACATCATTCTTCTCCATCTGCTGCTCTGCAGTTCAGTTCTTCCTCATGCTGCCTCCAGAAAACCTTTCCTCTTTCATCCAGAGACCTCAGGCTGCTCTGTCCCAATTCATCATGGTTCACACTATTGGAACTCTTTACACACTCTTTTTTCTGCTTTCATAGACCAGACAAGGGCATTTGACCCACTCTGCTTTGGTCAACAAATGGTAAGAATTAAGTATCTACTAAGGTTACATCTGAAGGACACATTGCTCGGTCTAGCCACTACTTGTTCTCTTTCAAATAAATTACAGTTATCACAAAGCAAGGGAGTAAAAGCAAAGGAATGGTGTCTTAGCAATTGTTTCTTTATGTACTGGTGTTCTCTGGGCACAGAAAAAGCAGAAATTTGTCAGGACAGTTCTTGACAAGACCCCTTACCTAGGAACTAAATGTTATCTTTCCCAGCAGATTTTTAAAATCATCCCTGCCAACCCCCATTTCAATCTGCAATTAAAAAAAAAAAAAAAAAAAAAAAAAAAAATCACAACAGAAAACCCAAACTGAAAAAATCAAATGTTTTCTGAAAATTGATGAACCATTGCAAATTACCTTGTTTTCCTTTAAAATATACTAAGGTGGTTTTGAGATTGTTGATTATAACCCTTTTTTTGTTGCATGGATAGTCAGATAAGACATTCTTGACTGAAGCTTACTGTGAATCTGGGAAGGTCACCTTATATGTACTTTCCATTGCTGTTATAGATTCATAGATTTTAAGTCCAGATGGGACCTTGTGTAACTCCTCCTGCATAACATAGGTCAGATAACTTTGCTTGATAATTGTGCATCAAATCAAATTTAAAGCATACCAAGGAATGCAGATATTACTTTATTTTCTACTCTGTAATCTCCCTCAACACTACACACATACGTGTGTGTCTCTCTTTCCCAAGGCTTCCTTAGATCATACAGAGTTCAGAATAACTGCCTATTACAGCTTCAAGTGAAAAAGCGGTAAAAAGAAAAAATATAATGGTTAACAGCAGCTAGTCCGAGAGTAAAACAGAGGAACAGAGGCAGTAGGTCACAGAATAGATGAGACAGAGTACAGAAAGTAATGAGCAAGCTCCTGTATTGCCAAGACCTTCATTCAAATTAATGCTTACTATACCAGTAGGTCATAGATGAAAATGGGTTGGGTGGTTCTCCCTCATTCTGGACTACAGTGAGCATTTGTCAATATCACCACATATTCCTGAATACCAGGACACATTTAGTCCATCAAATCCTTTAGGTGCACTTGACTAGCAGCAAAGCTGTTGGAGTCTGAAGTGATATAAGAAAGAAGGTCATGCTGTGGGATAGAGCTATTTTGGTGATGCTATCCCAGCTTTTCTATGTTGGATTAACAAAATTGCCCCAGATTCTGTATTTTGTTGCTGTTATTCCAAGAACTAATGCATTTTTGACAGAGAACTTCCTCACTTCTTTGTGTTTACCACAATCATCTGGTGAAAGCTGACACCATACATATATATATATATTTATTAATGTATTTCTTTATTTGACTAAATAAGACAACTGAAAACCACAGTTGTCATTTAAGTTGTTAAGAATTGCTCCATAGACATATGCTCATGAAACATACTCATTTCAGGTGTGAGAGAAGGTATTCTATTTTCCTCATTCCAAACTTTTCCTGTTATTCCTCTAACATGTCAAAGATAAACTTTTTGTCTGGCTAATGAACTTGCCAAAACAGGATAAGTAGCAGAGTATACTGCCTGACTGCTGCCCTGGTTATCCCTGAGGTTGAGCATTTTACTCTATTGGTCCCAGGGCATTTTTTGGTACCTAATTTTACCTAGAAGAGGTATGAAATTCTCTTCCTCCCCAACAAATTACTAACTCAGAATCACATAAGAAATTAACTAATCACAGTCACTGAAGTGCCTTTCTGATCAAGTCTCTTTTCAATACTTAGCCCAGGCTATTTATTGAAGCATGCTAAGAAAAAGACTTATTCATTCTGTTGGAAATTGTCCATGGTTCATTTTTATGCAAAGAAGACCTCATCTTCTTTAAAGAAGAAAAATTAATTACTAATGAGCATTAAAAAAACCTGAGAAAAATCATTCAGCTTTAGTAACACATCACTGCATCAACTTTGTCAGAGAATTATGAGTAAATTTCATCAAAGCCTATTCAAACTTTTGATGGTCTTTCTTGAGGATGTGGTAGAGCTATGGTGTTACTGAATAATACTATTAATACTATTAATACTATATATATTACTACTAATGTCAATATTAATAACAGCAGCAATAATAATAGTAGTAATAGTAATAATAATAATAATTATTATTATTATTATTATTATTATTAGTGTTTGTACCACCTTTCATTAGTGCCCTTATAAACATTATTTAGGACTTACAACATTCCAGAACTTAATTAATAATTATTTTTTGTGTATGTATCTTTAGAACTGACACTGATTTATTGCTTTGTGAAAGTATGTTTCTCAAGTCCTTTTTCAGTTTCACTACGAGAGGTTGTGCCATTTTTATTAGGAAACTACTATGCAGAGAAGGTTATTTACACTGACCATTGTATGGAGCTAATCTAAAAGTAAGTCTTTACCTGGGAATTTTAAGTACGTTTGGAGGGAAAATTGAACATGATTTGTCATTATAGCTCTTCCTTGTTGCAGTGGGGATACTGCAACACGCATATATCAAACCAGGAGTCCCGTGGAAAGGAAATATATACGGACAGACAGATTCTTGATAGCTGTTTCAGAGATGTTTATTTCTCCAGCCGCATGGCCGGGGCTCTGCCCAGGAACTGTCCCAGTCACGGGACCAAGGGTCCTTCTGCCCGCGCAGGGAACACAAACCAACCAATGGGAACGAGGCTGAGCAGGGGCAGGAAACCCCGTGTCTGTGCCCTCAGGGCCCCCTCTCCCAGGGCTACATGGCAGGGGAGGAGACCCCAACACTTCCTCCCATTTACTGGTAAGCCTGGCGAATACTGTCCTGTCTGCTCACACCAGTAAATTAAAGGATATGCCTGGAAACTGGGAAAGCCTCATCTGTACTTCTAAAGAGTTAGACTCATCGTTGCAGGACATTGCCTGAGGTCATCTGTCATTTTCTCATGCATCTCTCCCTAAGGAGAATCTAAAACAACAGCTGCAATGACAAAGACCACTCTTGGGGATCATTTAATTTACTGGTGTGGATGGACCTGTGGAGTCCTAGTTTATACTGTATGAACATAATGCTAACTTCACTAAAAATTGGCAACCTCACACATGGAAAGTGTGTCTTAAAGACAGAGAGTTTAAATAAAATTTGGAGTCGCTTGTGATCTAAAACCTATTATGTAGTGAGGAAGTTGGACTGTGTCAGTTGAACGGACTCCTATTATTTCCTTCTTTACCACCTCTGCAAGCAGTAGTAGAGGATGTGTTTTAGCATTGTGCTCGTTCTTTAGGATGAGATCCTAAAACATGCAGCTGGAGATGAGATCAAAGATTGATGAAGTCCTGGTGTCAGCGGGAGAGACTGTGAACAGCTGGGACCATGCTGGAAGGCATAGGAATATGTTCATTTTATGGAGCAGTCTTTAGCTCCCTGGTGAATCTGTTCATAAAGATTTTGGAAATGAATGGAGTCATTGCATTGTACTTCATGACTTCCCTTTGGATAGGCTTGGACCTTGTGAGGAATTATACTGTTCTTGATGCTTGACTTTGTCTATTAAGTCTGTGAAAGGACCAGTCTAATAAAGCTAATATGGGTCACCTGAGTGGACTCTTATTTGATTAATATGTGACTTAAAAGAGGGTGAATTTCATCATTATCTGGCCTACTGGACCAGATAATAATGATGGAAGTAGTCCACATTTTCAAACCTGAATGGAAATGAAATCAGTAAGTTACACAAGAATTGCATTCTGAGTGAGAGCCAGCTTGTTATTCTTAGATTTTGGCAGGTTCTTACTGGACTACCAGACTTTGAGTTGACTTTAGTCTACTCCCTGGCTTTTAAAGCTGTGCTTAGGTAATACTGACTGAGACAGCCTCACCCAGTGTTTAAAAAATTTCTTTCTTCTGCTTTACATTCCCCTTCTGTCACCCCATTCCTTCCATTCTCCTTGTATTATCTGTGGTGCTTACTTAACTATTCAATAAGGAAGTTCAGAACACTAATTCTGCACAAAATCACCCAACTATCAAGAACAATTCCAAAATGAGAAATTTACCTGGCTAATCAAAGTGTCAGAAACAATACATCTGATATTATCCAGAGAAAACTGTGTGAAAGGAGAAGGGAATGCCTGTGGACCCCTTTGGTGGCTGCAAGTTGTGAAACTGGCACAGATCTTTCATTAAATAGGACCTCAATGGCCTGAAAAACCCAGAGAGTTAACAGCTGGCCCAGAATTTCCAGCTGAAGTGCTAGGAGACCAAGTGCTAGGTGCTAGGAGACCAAATAATTTTCCAGTTGTTCTTGTCTGTGCTTAAGACTTGTCTTTGAAGACACATCTTCAGTGTTCTGCCCTCCACGTACTTGCTCGGTTTCTACCTGCTCCTGTCCCATATGTTAACCTTTTATTATAAGCTTCTTTGATCCCTAAATCCCATTTAATCATATTCATGTCCACTTCCGTGGACCAGTGCACCTTCACTCTTGACTCCATATCTAAAGGAACATTCAAGAGGAAAAATTAAGTCACAGAAGGATAGTTCCTATTTCTTTTGATAAAGAGACTCCAGAAGTCTCCACAACTGCAGTTTAGAATAAAATGTGATTATCACACTAGTCAGTGATGTAATTCAGATTTTATCCATAACTTTAAGAAGTCTATTTTGGCCAAAAGCAAAAAAATAATTTCTGATGAGAACTTGATATTGAAATTATCGCCTTACAGATGGTTAAAGGAATGCCTTAACGTACTAACAGACTAAAAAAAAAAAAAAATTAATGTGTTCTCAAGACTGGCAGAAATGAGTGAAAGTGAAATAAGTGTTCTTTACCTATTCCTTAGAAGGCAAACAGACAGTTTTGTGTGGTGGGATTTCCTTTGTTTAAATGATTATTATTTCCTGTGCCGAAGTAACTAGTGAGATGCAGCACCTCATCCCTTCTGCTGTAATTGTGGTATTTTCAGTTATTTCCACTCAGAAGTAAAGAGCTGCATCACTCTGATAAATCCATACAAAGTAGAAATAAATTTTAAAAAAAGAAATTAAAAAAAAAAAGAGGGCAAAAAGAAAGAAAGAATAAAATAGGAAGATGTAAGTTTTTTCACAACTCATGACCTATTGAATAAGAAAAGGAAAAAAGGAAAGGAACTTTAAAGGCATTTGTAGTGTAGTGGATGAAGATTTGAGAGTAATTGAAAAAAATAGTAATTCTGAACGCTGGCAGAGCAAAGTGACAGAGAGGAAAAAATGAAAGGTTAGAAAGAATGGGCTCAGCAACAGGAAAGTTTTAGAATGCTAAATTCTAGTTGAATTATGAGCTCTGGGTGTCCCCATCCCTTCACTGCAGTTATTGCAGTCATGAACACTCTGTGCTTTAAAATTAAATATTGGTAAATCTAATTGTCTCCTGTGAAGTGGAACCTGGAATTACTATATCTAAAAGCTGTGGAGTAGGGAAGGGGGGGGGGGGGGGGGGGGGAGGGGGGGAAAGAATTGGATCTGAAGCCTATAAACAATGCTCTTTTGAGACTCTGAAGAAGTCTCTAAGACACGTCTTCTCTCAACAACCTTCTCTGTCATATGGCCAGTGAGGAGAATCAGAATTATGGTCCATTTCAGTGCTTAGGGCTTTTTTTTCCCAAGTGATCCCTAGGCAAATTGAAGACATTTCTATGTCCCTTCAACACACACAGACACATGTAGACACACTATCTCTTCAACAGTCCATTTTCTAAGTCCTCCTGTCCTGGGCAGGTTTCAAACAATGCACCAGACCCTTGTGCCTCAGCCCATGCCTCTGACATCTGAAGTGAGGAGAATATGCTGAAGCTCTGTGTTATAGAAGCAAAGCTCTGCACATCTGAATTTTAGTATAATTACAAGTCAGGTTTTTGGGGTGTTTTGACTCATATTTCCTTGTTAACTAATTTTGGCTTGGTTTGGTGACTTTTAAGATTCCTCTATGCTTATGTTTTCCTGTTAGCTCTATGCAGTATTCTGATGGCAGTATGACTCTTGCAAATTCCACAATATTTCATTATTGTAGTGCTGAGTGTCATGACATTCATTTCGGTTGAACATCTCTATTTCATCTGTAATTCACTCTCTACTGGGAATCAGGAACTTAAAAGGCTTTTCAAAGTTCAGCTTTAAATCTAGTAAAAAAAAAAAAAAAAAAGTGGTTATTTTCTTTTTCAGTGTTGCAATAACTACCTTTCAGCCCCTTTGCCACCAAATGGAATATGAAGTTCCAGCTTAGAGCCAGGACTTTGTGAAAGTATAAAGGAGGGAAAAGATACCAGAAGAACACATAGAGAGATCATCAAAGACAACTTTATGTGCTGAGATTCACCCAAACCAGCCAGTAAAATATGGGTAGAAAATGTAAAAGGGACATTTATTTACTTGTGCTTTGGATTGTTTCAAAGCAACTTCTCTGGAGTCAGAGGAACCCTTAGCCCCCACTGCCCCTCTGCCTCTCCTGTAAAAAAAAAAGGGCTGCTTCCTACAGAAAAGAGGAAATAACATATTTACATGAGATTACAAAGCGTTTCTGAAGTTCATAGTAAATTTGAGGCTGTGGAGGGGGGAGCCCAGGGGAAAACCTGTTACTTTATGTCCTTCATGAAGCATAAAATTCAGCAAAAATTCAATACTGCTGTCAAATGCCAAATAGGCAGGTCGATATGTTAAACAGGAAGTAGTGACACTTCTAAAGAAATAGGCCAAAGCTTACAGCCAGGCTGAGATATAAACTCTAATGATTTCACACTTTCATTCTTAGTCCACGTGTTTTCTGACTGGGAAATGGAAAGTGCAGAATTTACAGCCCTCTCTGATGGGATATTCAAGGGTACAATTTCATACTGCAGTTCTTTCACTCTATTGCAATGCTTGTTATGTTCATTTCATTCTTATTATAGATGAATGGAAAGCTAAAACCCTCACTGACACTACATCAAATATATGAATGGGCAAGACAATCAGTTTCCTGAATTTTGAAATCAGATAAATACATGACCAATTCTGCCTGTTCTTTCTGCTAAACCAGATATTGAATATGTCCTTGTTTTATAAGAGATTCTTACATTAACCTGTTCTGGCCCAAACCTGAAACTCACAAAACATCCGTGACCTTTTCAGATTTCTTTTTGTTCAGAAGCAATTCTGTAGTTCTGAAAAGTTTGCTGCCTACAGAATTAATAGAGCACTTGAAATACAATTAAATCTCCAATGTTAAGGCAAGAATGCTCCTTCCCCTTTTTTTGTTCATAACAGGCCTCTCTTTTATTTTTATGGTTAGATCTACAAGAATAGTACTGCTTCTTACTGAATTCATACAGAAATCATTGACGTGCTGTGTATTTAAATAGAAATAAACAATTGTTCCAAAGTCCTGTGGCATAAAATGAGGATCTCCTATATTCTTTTAAAAGACCTTCCCATCCCAATGCACTACTGATCCGATAAATAATATCAGAAATAGGTCCATCTCCGTCTCAAAGCCTCAATATGAGGCAGAAATCATCTGAGTGAGATCAGTCTAGAGGTAGGCACAGCTCGAAAACATGTAATTGTGTTCTGCAGTATTACTTAGTTCATCAGCTACCGTTTGCAGCAAAATGGAAAGTGCATGACCCCTTACTCTGAGTGCCATGTAGGAGGCTAATTTTTCAAATGTATAAAATGCTGCATGAGTCCCTTTCTTGAAATGATGTTGATAGACTGGATTGTATCATCCCAAACATTTGCTACTCTAATAGGCCTTATAATACACCGGGAGCATAGTGCATTGATGCAGATTAACAATATAAAAAGTTAAGCTAGGTTTTATATTAGCATTATTCTTAATGCTAATGTAATGCCGAACCACTAAGGCAGCATTGTTAGAGTGTTAGTACTGTAGATTGTAATGACAAAAGGAATTAGATGGGTTTTCTATGTTAAATCAATCATTAAGTGGTGGTATAATTATTTGCTGTTAGTAAAGCTCTTTTTTCCTCCCATTGTAAAATTGACAGTGTACGAAAGTAATTGCACTGTTTTCATTTCAGCAGGGCTCCTTTAGATTAGAGTTGGGGAGGAAAGATGTGGCACTCCTAATCCTTTTGACATTTCAGGAGGAATGCATGAGTAATATTGCATAGCCATGTAATTAATCAGCCTGGGTATTTGTGGTCTACAAAGCATGTATTTCTACTTGCATTAGGATGGGAAGGGTGAATGGTGGGTGGGAGAGTTTCTGTGTTCTGCCTTTCCACTGTTTTAATTACAGTGGGACATTGTCTTCAATAATTTCCTTTGTCAACTTTGTGTGTGTCTTGCATGTTAAGATCACGGCTAGAAAACTCTCAGTTGAAATATTTTAAATTGGAATAGAGGAATTTGCTTGTTAGTAAACTTAGGTTTTTATCCTTGTTATACTGGCCATCACAAAGGATTTATGGGAATTAGATTTGGGGGTTCAGTCTGTGGAACACTGAGGTTTCTTTAGTGAATTAGGGGTGTTAGCTGAATGTTTTGTTTCTTTCTTTTGAAGTAAGACTAGCTCTCCTAAGGTTACAGAAGGACATGAACTTTTTCCTTCCTTCCTTCCTTCCCTCCTGAATTCCTTCCTTCCTTCCTTCCTTCCCTCCTTCCTTCCTTCCTTCCTTCCTTCCTTCCCTCCTTCCTTCCTTCCTTCCTTCCGAATTCCTTCCTTCCTTCCTTCCTTCCTTCCTTCCTTCCTTCCGAATTCCTTCCGAATTCCTTCCGAATTCCTTCCGAATTCCTTCCGAATTCCTTCCTTCCTTCCTTCCTTCCTTCCGAATTCCTTCCTTCCGAATTCCTTCCTTCCAAATTCCTTCCTTCCTTCCAAATTCCTTCCTTCCTTCCTTCCAAATTCCTTCCGAATATTCCTTCCTTCCGAATTCCTTCCTTCCTTCCTTCCTTCCTTCCTTCCTTCCTTCCTTCCTTCCTTCCTTCCTTCCGAATATTCCTTCCTTCCGAATTCCTTCCTTCCTTCCTTCCTTCCTTCCTTCCTTCCGAATTCCTTCCGAATTCCTTCCTTCCTTCCTTCCTTCCTTCCTTCCTTCCTTCCGAATTCCTTCCGAATTCCTTCCTTCCTTCCTTCCTTCCTTCCTTCCTTCCTTCCTTCCTTCCTTCCTTCCTTCCTTCCTTCCTTCCTTCCGAATTCCTTCCGAATTCCTTCCGAATTCCTTCCTTCCTTCCAAATTCCTTCCTTCCTTCCTTCCAAATTCCTTCCGAATATTCCTTCCTTCCGAATTCCTTCCTTCCTTCCTTCCTTCCTTCCTTCCTTCCTTCCGAATTCCTTCCTTCCGAATTCCTTCCGAATTCCTTCCGAATTCCTTCTAAATTCCTTCCTTCCTTCCTTCCTTCCTTCCTTCCTTCCTTCCGAATTCCTTCCGAATTCCTTCCTTCCGAATTCCTTCCTTCCTTCCTTCCTTCCGAATTCCTTCCGAATTCCTTCCGAATTCCTTCCGAATTCCTTCCTTCCTTCCAAATTCCTTCCTTCCTTCCTTCCAAATTCCTTCCGAATATTCCTTCCTTCCGAATTCCTTCCTTCCTTCCTTCCTTCCGAATTCCTTCCTTCCTTCCGAATATTCCTTCCTTCCGAATTCCTTCCTTCCTTCCTTCCTTCCTTCCTAATTCCTTCCTTCCTTCCTTCCTTCCTTCCTTCCTTCCTTCCTTCCTTCCTTCCTTCCTTCCTTCCTTCCTTCTTTCCAAATTCCTTCCTTCCTTCCGAATTCCTTCCTTCCGAATTCCTTCCTTCCGAATTCCTTCCTTCCGAATTCCTTCCTTCCTTCCTTCCTTCCTTCCTTCCTTCCTTCCGAATTCCTTCCTTCCGAATTCCTTCCTTCCGAATTCCTTCCTTCCTTCCTTCCTTCCGAATTCCTTCCTTCCGAATTCCTTCCTTCCTTCCTTCCTTCCTTCCTTCCTTCCTTCCTTCCTTCCTTCCTTCCTTCCTTCTTTCCAAATTCCTTCCTTCCTTCCGAATTCCTTCCTTCCGAATTCCTTCCTTCCGAATTCCTTCCTTCCGAATTCCTTCCTTCCTTCCTTCCTTCCTTCCGAATTCCTTCCGAATTCCTTCCAAATTCCTTCCTTCCTTCCTTCCGAATTCCTTCCTTCCTTCCTTCCTTCCTTCCTTCCTTCCTTCCTTCCTTCCGAATTCCTTCCTTCCTTCCTTCCTTCCTTCCTTCTTTCCGAATTCCTTCCTTCCTTCCTTCCTTCCTTCCTTCCTTCCTTCCTTCCTTCCTTCCTTCCTTCCTTCCGAATTCCTTCCTTCCTTCCTTCCTTCCTTCCTTCATCCTTCCGAATTCCTTCCTTCCTTCCAAATTCCTTCCTTCCTTCCAAATTCCTTCCGAATTCCTTCCTTCCGAATTCCTTCCTTCCTTCCTTCTTCTTATCCCCCTCCCCATGCTCCATTCCATCATCCCCTCTTTCCTCCTTCCCCTTTCTTCTTCCTCCATAATTTCTTTCTTCCTCCCTTCTCTTTCATCTCAAATTTCAATGAAAGTGAAATCCATTTTTTGTCTCACAAAATAATGCTTATGTATGCTATCCAGAGCAGAAGTTGGATCTATTTACATCACAATTTAGAATAATACTAATTTTTCTTGTAATGGTAGCATCAAGAAACACATATTTGTTTTTATGAAGGGGCACACAGTATTTTTCTAGAACAGTGATAAGATAGAAGAGGAAGTTGGGAATTACTTAAATCTTGCACTCATCATTATGGGAATAAACCAGTAAGTCATTGAGAAAAAAATACTTTTTCATATTCTTCCTTGAAGAGACCTAGCACTAGGTGTGCTTTTTAAAATATATAAGGCACAAATCTGCAGAAAGAGATGTTGCCTCCCAGACAAAAACACCCAGAGATCTACCACACCTGAAATCTTCAGATGTGCTCTCTCTTACCTGTTGAGGAAATCTCAATAACATTAGTTGACATGCTCCTTTCTTGGGCTGTAATACTACCAGCCTTAGTGAAATGAAGACTACAATAAAAAGATTGAATCCTTATGAACTTCATCAAGAGAGAACAGAGTATACTACTTTTTCTGCAGTGCTAGGCACTACACAGTTTTCATCATATCCAGAGTTTGGACAGAACACTGTCTGGAAATCACAGCTATCATGAACATCAATTAAGAAGTTGCAGGTGAGTGTATGATTTGTGGTGAACTGCAGATTCAAAAAATGCCAGAAAGCTACATGTTGTATCAAGATAACTAATGAATTGAGTGATGGGGAAAAAAAAGGAAATGGAAAAACATTAGAGAATCATCCCTTAATCAATTCTACATCTTTATAACCTATTTTATTTTAACCAATAACATATTTTCAAGGGAATATTTCAAAATGTGTGTATGAAGGTACATTCTGTGACATATTAAGCTCTGAACTGGACTTCCAAAACTCACATCAAGAGACTTATTAAACTTCATATAGCCTTTGCTTCTGTTATATAAATATGAAGACTTTCTTCCTTATACTAGGCTTAGATGGTTTTCTGTTGCTTTTATGTTTCTGTTTTCAAAATTGTTAAATGGATGCCAGTAATAATAATTTGTGTGTCTGGTACACATTGATATTTTTTTGGTACATTTGCTCTAAAGATAAGCAGATGGGGGGTTATTAAATTCTATAAAACTATATGTTTTAAAGAAATAGAATATGAAGGCAGCTTGAAAAGTCATGCTGAGCTGGCCTCCTTTTTAACTGGTTCAGAACCATGATACACAAATTGTTGGTAACATATTTTAAGTTGTTAATTGGTTATGGTCTCTTATGTTCTTAATCAATACATTAATTGAGCTGTGTCAGATGCTTTTCCTCACTTTCATTTACTTCAGAAACAAATAACTGCCAAGCTGTCTATCTTCAACTGAAGTCGAACAGTTAAATTATAAAATAAAATAAAAAAAAAAGTCAGAAATTCCTTCTTACACAAATGACAACTGAGAAAATTCACCCTGGATTGTCACTCATCTTTAATTTCGCTTATAAAGTCCATAACATGGCAGTCAAATTTAGTCTGTCTCTCTCTCTGTCTGTCTGTGAGTCTCTTTGTTCATGTTACGAGTGCAGCAGCTGACAAAGAATCACAGTCATACTCTTAGAAGGTGCTTCTGCTTTCTCACCCTGAATACAACGGCACTTTAAAGGAAGCATATCAAGGCTCCATGAGCTTTGGGAGGAGAAGGACTGAAGGGCATGCTGGGCAAGCAGCACCAAAAGCATGCCAAAAATCAGCAGAACCCGTTGTGGTGGGTCCTTGCTTTAACACCTCTGAACGCATATTCAGGGAGTTTTATTTCACAGCCATCACAGAGGTTGTTGCAGGTAGTCTCAGCACACTGTTCATCCATTTTGTTGCTATCACTGCACAACATACTTCTAGTAAGAAGGTAAAATTCATTGTCACGTGAGGTGGCAGGGAGAGAGCTAAGTTATGTATCAGGTGTTGGACATGATTATTCTAGTCCTAAATATGTACATAAATCCTTGACCTGGGACTCCCACTGAGAGGGGGTGGAGGAATAAAAAAGATATGATCTACTGATTTTTCACATAGATATCATTGAGTAAGGTGACAGTGACCCTTTTGTAAAATTCTGCCTTAAAACCCCTATATAATCTTGAAAAGTTTATCTAGACTCCTAAAACTCAAACTGGACAAGGCATTGATTTTGGAATTGTAGTGTAAGGAGGTTGGGCAAATTTCCCAACATTTTATACACAAAACTTTTTAGGTAGTCCTATTTAAAAGTTCTTTTAACTATTCTTTTAGTCCAATTCAAGATTTCTAATTACAGGAATAGAGAGACTCTTGTAAAGAAGAAGCTTTAGTGCATTGTATACATGTGGCTTGTCCAATAATTAAAGGAAGGGTCCTGCTTGTGTTACAGTACTTATACCATCAACAAGTCACAGCACAGAAGGGAGTTGTTTGCTTTGATTTGGTTTGGTTTGTTGTTTTTTTTTTATTTTCTTTTTCCCATGGCAAGAACACATTAGTATAAACAAATTGATAAATAAAAACCAGAAAATAACCCAGCAAAGGCAAAAAGGTAACCAAGAATACACTTTATACTTCCGAGACTTTTTTTCACAAAACCTGTAATCTGAATCCTAATCATTAACCTACTTTACTCTGTCTTGAACTGAATATATTGATACCTCAGTCTCTGCTGTTCATACACAAGAACTTAAAGTATAATTTTTGTAGGGTATCTGTTGCTAAAAGAAACTCATTGTGGCTTGAAGTACCTACACTAAGAAGCTTAAGAACTGAAGGTGAAGAGTAGTTTGCTCTGAGTTATAGGCCAACAAAAGACTAAAACATGTTTTGAGGACCTCAGCATAGTGCTGAAATCCAAACTCCCCTCTCCACTTTTGCTTCCTCATGGAAATCCCAGGAAATTCTTACTTGTTTGCAGAGTTGGACAGTGAGATCCTGGGAGAGTTTTACCAGTCAAAAGGGTGCTAGAACACAAGCCAAACACAGAAAACAAGCAGTACTGTGTTGCAGGAGGGGAAGATCAGCAAGCAACTAAGTAATTCTGAAAATAAAAGATGTAGGGATATATTTAAATAATGTAAGAAAAAGTATACTACTTTGTTCATCAATAGAGCATTTCTGTTTTAGTCTATTTCATTCTTCATGATATTCTTGTTTCATCCAGACCAAGCTCTCATTCTTAAAATATTGATACATGGGTGAAGGCAACACATAAGATAAAATCATTATTTAAAAAAAATAATAAATTATATATAATACTTATAATATTTATATCATTTAAAAAATATTATTACATTGTTATCTTAGATATAAATAATATTATTATCCAACATACTAGAAAAACTCCAGCTTCTATCAATTAACTTAAACAAATTGCTATATCCATTATCAGGATTTTCTAATTCACTTTATTGCATAAGGTACATTATCAAAAGGCATATCACTGAATAACACAGGAAGAATATTCTAGAAAATTAAAGAAAGGGTGTTCTGTTTTATTAAAGTCACTATATACTTTCAAATTCCTAGCTAAAATTATAGATTATATTCTGTTATAGTTGTGGTCACTATGTTTTAAGAGCACTGCATGGTTAAATCTCTCTGTATTTGACCAGTGTTTTCCCCAAAATATAGCTGAAAATCTAAACTTGTTCTATATTCTTGAAAATTTCTGCCTCAGTTTCTGCATTTGACAAAGGAATGTCATAGCCTTTTTGTATGTGACAAGAGAAAATGATAATGTTAATGTTCTTTATGAATGCTTCTGAGATCTGTGGATAAAAAGATTCCATATATATCAGCATTTTATAGTTGTTGAAATTCTAATAGTATTAAGAGATAATTTTTCTGTGCAGTGAATGGATGAGAGGACACAGATAATGATTTGCCAATCTAGACAGAAAAAGAGCAAAATAGCCCATTATCTGCATTTTCATTTGATAATAGGATGTCCAGAGAGAGCAAAGAAAATTTAATCAAGTAGGGACCATAGCCTTTTATTTTCATGAACTTTGCTTTGAAACAAAATGGAAGCATTCATCTTATTTTGTTGGTATCAGCCCTTTCCAGTGCTACTAAGAATAGTTGAATATTGCAACTTAACAGGATAATATCAATATCACAACAAGATAAATGTTTCCTTTTCATAATGTAAACCAGAACCACAGGTTGTCCAGTATCCAAAGAAGGTAGGTACAAGCTGAATTAACCTGCATTAAAACAACTCAATAAATCAAATATTCAAAGCTCTCTGAAAGTTTTCAAGATTAGCAATGCTTGCAAAAATCACATTTACATCATGTGCCATTGAGTCAGTCAGGAAAGAGATACTGAGATGTAAAGTGAGTCTTATGAGCTTGTATTTATAATTATTTTAATTGTGAAAGAAACAATTCTGGTTATCTTTTTTAAAATTAAATTTTGGGTACTGACCTATTTCAAGGGAAAGGCAAGGGAAAAAAATGCTATCCACCCGCATCTGCTGTTTCCTGGATACAAGCCAGTCTTTCAGACTAACACTAACTCACAAAGCAACAGAGAAAGGACAAACATGCCCCCTCTCTTTGCTGACTAGAGGATGCCTCATAAATGCATTCCCTGGACAAGCTTTATAATAGACTCATCCACTTTGTGTTCAATTGTAAATTCAATACCTAGTACTATTAGCTGTTCTATCTGTTGAACTTCATTGTGTTAAACATTTGGTAATAAACAGACTGGGCACAAACAATAAAAATAATTGTACATATTTCTTTAAAGTATACATTGCAACTTGGGATTGTAGGCTCAGGGGTTGTTTTTTATTTTCTTCTGCAGTAACTTCTTGGTAGCAGCAGAGGATGAGCAAATACATTGTGTGCAAAAGCTGAGTCAATTAGCAATAGCTGTCGTGTATTGAAGTGCAGTTGTTTAAAGTGAGAATATTCTAAATGCAAAGAACTGATACAGTTGGAGAGAATTTCTGAACTGTGTTTCAGCTGTTTTGCTCAGTTCTGACTTCAAGCATGGACCCTTTCAAAGCAGCAGAATGACAACATCGTAGGAGTTCTGTGCCTTATTTATTAATCCTGATGAGCCAAAGCTACAATGAACTCCCATTTCTCAGAGAGAGCCAGTCATGGGATCACACCAAGCTAAACTGTACAGACCAATTCCGCAGTTTTCCAAAAGCATAACCTTAAATCCTGCAAAAATCAGTTCCCCATGCTTCAGTCTCCTGAGAAGGCAGCTGCCACTGCCTTCTGCAGCCCCACTCGTGTCTGAAGCTGAGCCATATGCACAGCACTTCAGAACCAGGTGAGGATCACGGAAAAGAGACAGAGCTGGTTTATGTGCAAACAGCCTTTGCTTAAACTTTTTACTTCATTAAAGTACCCATTTAATTTTAAATTTCTCTGTTTGATTTTCAGACCCATGGCTCTGAACTCCTTGTGTGCCTTGCATCAGCTGCATCAGGACACTTCACAAGTACCTGTTAAAAGCCTGATGGTGCACATAGAGCTGCCCATTCACTGTTTTATCAGTGGTCCTGATAATGGGGATGGGATGAAGCAGGCAAATTAAGGCTGTCAGCACAAACTTGTGCATTTCAGCATCAGTCACTGAAGTTTTCAGCGTAATAACTTGTTTTCTACCCAGAAGAGCTTGCCCAGGCATCCTCTAGTGGATAAATGTGTTTATCACAGATTTTTTAAGCTGGCTGATGATGCTGTTCCAGGCTGGGAAACATCATCTCCTTTTTGAGACTCTAGAAGCTTCTTACATGCATGCATATGCACAAATAAAGTTCATTCAGTGCACTCTTTAAGCAGACAAATTAATTAAGGAATCTTTTTTTTTCAGCAGGAATGATGGTGAGAAGGACACCAAAAGCACAGATAATCCCTGCTCCTGTGTAGAGCTCTTGAAAAGTGACTTTTGGCCTCAGTTGCTTCTCCTCTAAAATGACTGTTAATTGTAATGGCAGTCAGAAGGGACTGATTTACTGATATTTACAGTGCTCAGCATATGTAAGTCATAAAATAAATGGTATCCTTTTGTCATTATCAGTTTTTCATGTTATTCCTCAAATATGAAATAAAGTCTGAACTAATAAAACAACTATTTCTGATGAAAAGCTAGAACTGACATATTTTTGCATCAGTGTGGATCAGGGCTAATACTGAACTTTATTTAAAATTTGAAAGGGGAAAGAAAAAGTAAATAAAGAAAAAGAGATTGCTTTAATTTAACACAAATAGGTTGCAGCCCTTTTTATTTCCTTATATACTAAGAGAAATAGAGGTCTTGATATATATCCCCAAACCAGGTGATGCTAGGAACCCAGAGAGATGAATCAATCGTCTGTGATTTCCAGTCCTGTTCCCTGGCTGAAATGCACTGTGTTTGAGCAGCCAAACTTTGCTGAAATTCACCCATTGCTGAGACTCAGGGCAGCCTTTGGGAGTCAGGAAGCAGAGTGGATGGCCAGCAGCCCTCTAAGGAGACAGCAGGCCATGTGTCAGTTGTCAGGAAAACATATTCCTCTATTTTCCTACCCCTTGAGTCAGCTATATTTCACAGCTCTGGTGTCAACGGAAAAGCTTAATATCAACAGTATTGGAAATACAGATTTCCAATTAATTCATGTCCCTGAAATATAACTTTTTTTTCTGTTTCTTCTTCTTTCACTCACTAGGAGTGGAAATTTGACCACAGGTATGACAGTGCTTCCAGCACTGTTTTATATTAGAAGCATTAAACTGAACCATTGCATCTGTTGTATGCAAACAATAACCAACATGATGTCATCTACATCTCACATAGATGTGCTTTTCCACAGTTCATCAGTAGATAAAGACATTATCTGATTCATTTGCCTAGTTAGGTTTTGCCTGTTATCCCCAATATTGCTAGCACCAGTACCACTGGTGCTGTGAGAGTTTATTAATATTTTTCTTTATGCATATATAGATAGGGGCTACAGGGGATCTTAACAGAGATGCCTGGAGAGTGTTTTCATGGGAAAGAGGGAATTTGAATACTTTGCAGCTTGTTCTGAGCTATTTCTCAATTTACATGTGAGGCTCTTTCCCAATAAAGTCAGTATTTCAAGTAAGGGAGCTAAAGTAATTTAATTTTCTTCTAGATGAATTTCTTTCTTGTGTACCATTGTTGATAGAAACTGTACTTAAATCCATTTTAATGGGCCATATGGGTATCAAAAAGTCTTTGGCTTATGTCAATCCTTCATAAGATGCATCTATTTAATGTAGATAGCTCTTTTTGTGTTAAGCATCCTAGGAATATTTTGCTGCCAAAAGGAAGAAACGAGATCATTTCAGAGGCTATTTACCTAATTCTAATTCAGTCATTGAAATTAGCTCATGTGATAATTTCCTTGGACTTTCCTACTTCTCTTTACTTACAATAAAGGAAACGTATATGCAATAGTTTATGTCCTGAACTCATCTGCTACCTTGATGGAGCCTAAGAAAATTTCATGGCAAAAGTGTTTCTGTGAACTGTGGTTTAGCCAGTGACCACCCCAGTAGTTTGTGTCCCCGCTCTTCTAAAGGAAAAGATCTTGGCAAGAGATCTTCTCTTTCCAAATTATAGATATAAAAATACCATAAGCAAAATTTAAGATTATCAGCAAAATGGACATAATTTTAGGCCCAACAACAAAACCTTTTGCATTTTTACGTGTTTATGACTGGAGTGGAATGGGATGGAATGGGTGACTATTTCAGCTGGAAGGAACCTACAATGATGTCTGACAAATTCAGGGCTGGCCAAGTAAAAGTGTATTGTTAAGTGTGTTGTCCAAATGCCTCTCAAACACTGGCAAGCTTGGGAATTGCCTACCTCTCTAGGAAGCCCATCCTGATGTTTGACCACCTCCTCGCCAAGGAAATGCTCCCATATATCACATCTGAACCTCCCCTGGTCAAGATTTGAATCATTCCCATGTGTCCTGTCTCTGGATACCATGGAGATGAGATAACTTGCTCACAGTGTGTTTTAAAACATAGTTATAAATGTGTATAAAACCAGTCCCTCTGCAGAAATAAGAATTATACCCACAGATGCTTTGGACCATGAGTTCTGTGAGAAGATATTAAGCTGCTGTTTCTTATCTTTGGAAGACCAATATTGTCTTAAGTGTGATGGAACGTTTTGCCTTGGAAATGTTTATATCTTCAGTGGTGCGTGTGTGTGCATGTGCCTGTGTGTGTGTGTGTCTCTACGGGTGTGTGTCCTTGAATTACTTTTTACATTGCACTTCAAGATTTGATGACTCCAAGTGATCCTGCTATTGATTCAATATTAGGGAAACAAAGAGTTATTAAGTGATAACCTGTTGGTGTATATTTTTTGCTCTGTTCATATAAACCAGTGGAGCAAGATCAATTTACTCTCCAGTTGAATTGCTTTTCTTGTGGGCACCTAAAGCATACGTTAGAGATCAGCTTCCAAGAAACAAATTTATTTTCCTGAAATGATTATCTTTATTGGCAACATCTAGTTCTTTTAATTTTACAGTTGGTTTACCAGTTATTATCTCTGTTTTCATGAAGCATGAGAAAAATGCTAGAACAGTTAAATGTGCTTACCATATAGTTTGTGAATTAGTGACTCCTTAAAATTGGCAGCAGATGTGGAGTGAAACTGCACTGTCAGTTATCCTTTCTTTCCCCCCTTTCCTCCCTGCAAACCCTGGGAAATCATTTGCCTGGCAGAGATTACCAAGGTGCCATCAGCATGTCACACTCAGCTCACACAGTGGTATCAATATTCGTTCTTATTCCTGACCCCCTCATTTGGCTGTGACAAATCTGAGAAATCTGAAAGTTGTGGAGGCTGGGGAGGGGGAAGGAAGCAAAAACTCCTCTGATGCTTTTCTTGCCCATTATGCATTTGACGGAATGTGCCTTTTAAATGACTTGTACATCTCTTCTCAGGTGTGCTACGGGCAGAGTGGCAGCAATTGCCAGCCGTGACTAAGTGAGAAGTGACACTCTCTGTCTCTCTGAGGGTTTCTTCAAGTCCAGTTTGGAACCTTTCATTACATTGCAAGAATCCATTAAGACAGAAACAAGGTTATTCCATGAAATGTTTTTGTGACTAAAGAGGACATCCAGCTCTTTAATCAGTGACAGAACATCTACTCTGACAAGACTGAGTGATACAATGCGCTTGGCTAGCACCTTTGCAACTGAAGGGGAATATAACTTACAAGGACAGACAGTATTCTCATTAAATTGCCATTGGTTGATTCATCAATGCTCCAGTGGAAATAATTATTCTGTATATGTTTGATGTAAATGTCTATGTCAAATGAAACTTCATTTTGTATTTTGCAGATGTCTGATCCATGATAATTTGGCTAATGCCTTCAGGTCATGAGATAACTGTCTTCTCCCTTCAGTTATGACAGAAGTGAGAGTCTAAGAGTGATTTGGAGGAGATAAATACACACATAGACACACAGACATGCACATATTTATGTGTAAACAAACAAACAAACAAAAAAAATCACCACTGTAATGTCAGTGTAACCCACGTGGTTTTTATTTGCCCCCATGTGGGTGTGTCAGTTTTTGGCTAAAACAAACAGTAATTTCTTTGACCTTTACAAAGTCACCCCAGAATAACTGGCAAGCAAAATCTCGTCCCAAAAATATCTTTTGCAGCAAGATGCTGGAAGTCACCATGGGGGAAAAGAGGTGCTATTGTATACTTAGACGTGCCAATACAATGCTACATAAACACATAAAAGGCTACAGATTGATTTTGGAATGAGCCCTAAGCACAGTGGAAGTCGAAAGCACAGTGAAGTACTGCAGAAATATCCCAGAAATGTTGAAGCCTGTCTGAATAGGTGTGATTTAACTTCCTTCTGTCTGTTCCAGGGAGAAAGGAGTTATGCTTCATATACGTAGCAAAATTACTACCTGTATAATATTGTCTGATGAAAAATGGGGGAATAGCCAAATAATGTTCACTTATTCTCACTAAGAAGGTAAAAAGGCACTGATTAGTCCCCTTCTAAGGGAAAGATTTAAATAGATTAGGTTTGGGAGTTCTTACAATGTTGTTGGCTTCTTCATAAGCATATAATCTTAAAACAATCTAATCTTTTTTATGTAAAATCAAGATCCTTAGTCATTTAGATAATTGTTAGTGATTAATATATCCTTGATAATACCTAGTTGTAGCTTACTTTATGAGCAAGACCATTGAAATCAAAAGGACCAATTACTAGATAAGGAAAAAACAACTGTTCATTAAAATCTTAGGAGTTTAGCCTTTTTTTGTATGTCAGAAAGTCATTAGGAGGAGAGGGTGAAAAAAGAAGGATAAAGACAATGAGGAGTATCAACTGAGATAATAATTTAGTCTTTTTCATCTTTTTTATTCTCTGAAATAATGAAAACAACTGGTATTATTTTTAAAAAATCATAATAAGGAAATTAAGAGAAAATAAAGAAGACATACAAATCGGTGATTACCAAGAAGCTTTTTTTCTTTCTAAGAGATGTAAGATAAATAAATGTTTTTAAAATGAGAGAATCGTGACTGGTTTTGGTTTCTCAGAAGATAATGTTACAATTTTATACACTAACCTGTAATAAAAAGGAAAATAAAAGAAATTAAAAAGGAAGAGAAATATCAAGAACACAGGTTTTTATTCAATTTTTCAGCAATAGCTGTTATACAGGAGAAGAGAAAAAAAACAGGCAAAGCTTCTCTGAGACGGGTCTGAGGCACTTTGCTACTTGCAGTGGGAATTCTCAGTCCATAAACAGTAGGCTTGGAAGAAAAGCAACATGTATTTTCTTCAAATTAGAGTTCAGATTGTAATTTTAGTCCAGATTTCAATTTCCCAACCTCATTCTAAAGATAGTTGATAGGGAAAAAAACAGATCCCACCTTCTCAAAGCATGGGAACTAGATGGTGCCAGGCCAAGGCCCGGTAGTCCACTTGCGCTGTTAGTCCTGAGAGTTGAAGTACGCTAATTTGGGAAGACCTCTGTGTTAATTACTAAATGTCTCAGAGGCTATTTTGAAGCTCTGTAATGTTCTGGATGCATCTCCTTTACGGCATGGTGCCGCACTGTCCTCTCTTTCCTATTAGTTTTCTGCTGTGGGGCAACCAGCAAGGCTGTGGCCCATCTCTTGTAAGCAGAGATGTGTCTTGGCTCTGAGGGAGAAACACACACACAGAGTTTAGGGCTTGATCTTCCTAAGGGCAACTACAGCAGCACACTACAAAAACCGAGGGTTTTTTTCTTTATGATATCTCAAGAAAGGCAATTTCCATGAATGAAAGGCATAAAAATTGAAATACTGAAACTTTGCCTTGACAAAGACACGGTAATGGAAAACAGCCCAAGTCAAAAATCTGTCATAAAGCAGCTTACTTCTTTATGCTTCTATAATCAATAGAGAAGTCTACAATTCAGCACTTTGTAAATAACATATGTGTTAGCCAGGAAAAACATAGGGATGGATCCTTGGGATAGCTTTTCTTTCTTCATCGTAAGAATGAAAGTGTATTGTATAGCATAAATAGTAGTATTGCATGCTTCATTTAAAAAAATTCATCCTGAAAAAGTTATTTCATTTGTTTGTCAGTTAGAAAGCTATATCTAGATGCATAGAGACAATGAAAATGCACTCCATCGAAATTTCAGTAAACTTTAAAATACTTTTAATATGATCCACTATTTTTTGTTCCTTATAAATCATGTGGCATATAATGAGTAAAAGAGGTGTATCAGAGGGTGAAGAGCTGGCATTTATTGAACAACTCTGATAATGTCAGTAAAAAATAAGGTGGCAAGGAAGCACAACATTTTTATCATTATGGAACCAATTCTCTCTCTATGCTATATATGTGCAATGTCTAAAAATGAAGAAAATCCTTGCCTCAAACAATTTATTGCCAACTAAAGTATTGATACTACTAATTGGTAAGTCTTTGTGTATTAATGAATAAAATAAACATGAATGTTTATGAACGTACATGTATTGGTGATGGATAGATAGTTAGTGGGATAGATAAGTGGCAGTATTTATACACATATACACACCAACACACATATCAGACTGTGGCTTATCTTTTTCTCAACTCCTAATATCATCTCTGTGCACAAGACGGGGATCTTTGTCAGAGATTTATTCTGCAAATTAAATGAGCTATAGCCTCTTCCCTTATTTTAATGTACACTTTATTCTCAAAGCCATTGCTATTTAAATTTGTTCCTTAACACATGCGGTTCACTTTATTTTACTTTTACTGTGTCTGGACTATTCAAAACTGACACTTATAAAAAATAGTGCCGTTTCCCTGAAATAGCAGTGCCTTTGTATGTGTGAAGCTATAAATAAACACTGGCAGTTAAACTTCTGTGCTTTTAAACTTTAGCCTCTTTATCTCTGTCACTGTTAGAGGCCCCTATCTGGTCTGCCTTCCTTTTTTGCTTATGACAAAATGCTTATGCAGCAGTAATCAGTCTTGGAGGCCTACCCTCCTTTCTATTTCTTTCTTTCTCTTTTAATTTCTGAGTTGCAGGCACTAGTTTCATTGGTGCCTGCTGCAGCTTGGACAACAAATCACAGTAGTAAATGTTTCTCTTCTTGGAGAGAAGAGAGCCAGACTCTCTTCTCTACATGCCCTCTGTGGTTATCAGTCACAGCCGATTAGGGAATGCACTGGCTTGTTCCACTCATTTCCCCGCTTGTTACAGCCAAACCATGGTTAAAAACAGGTCACATCCTGTCCTTCAGGTGTGTCAACCACACCACTCATCTTGGTGTCATCTGAAAACTGGATGAGGGTGCACTCCATCCCACTGTCTCTGTCATTGATGAAAACATTCAAAAGTATTGGTGCCAATATGGATCCCCGAGGGATCTCTGATCTCCACCTGATTATTGAGCCACTGACCACTACCCTCTGGAGACCACTGTCCAACCAGTTACAATCCACCCATCAAAAATCCATCTCCCTCTAATTTAGACAGAAGGATTTTGGTGGGGACCATGTCAAAGGCCATACAGAAGTCCAGATAGATGACACCCTTAGCTCTTCTGTCATCTACTGATAAGTCACCCCATCACAGAAGGTCACCAGGTTGGTCAGGCAGGACTTGGCCTTGGTGAAGCCGTGCTGGTTGTCTCAAGTCACCTCCCTGTTGTCCATGTGCCTTAGGTCAGCTTCTAGGAGGATGTGGTCCATGACCACACCAGGCACAGAGGTGAGAATGATGAGCTAGTAGTTCCAGGGTCCTCCTCTCTACCCTTTTTAGAGATGGGTACACTTTTTCCAGTCACCTGGTACTTCATGTGACTGCCATGATATTCAGGCATCACAGACAGTTGGCTTGCAACTGCAAATTGGCTTGGCAAATGAGAAAATTCCCTCAGGACTTTGGGATGCATCTCATTCTATCTCACTAATTTGTGAGCATTCATGTTCCTCAGGTGGTCATGAACTTGACCTTCTCTTACAGTGGGAGGGACTTTGCTCCTCTTTTCCCTCTTTTTTGATTCATCCCCTTAAGAGGTGTGAGAAGTAGACTGTTACTGAAGACTGAGGCAAAACTTTATTGAGTACCACAGCCTTTTTCTCACACATTTTTACCAGTTTGTGAGACTTGCTCATCAGGGAGGGTGCTCTTTCTTTTTCTGGCTGACATACCTGTAGAACCACTTCTTATTAGTCTTTCCTTGCCACAAAAACCTCCAGCTGCACCGTGACCTTCCTGACCCCATCCTTATACAGCTGGCAGCATCCTTATACTCTTCCCAGGATACCTGTCTCTGCTTCCATGGCCTGTGCATTTCCTTCTTGCCCTTTAGGGTAAGAAGGTGTTGACTCATCCATGCTTGTCTCTTGCCTTCCTTTCCTGATTTTTTACACCTCTGGAGCAAGAAGACTTGCACTTTAAGGAAAGATCAGCCAGACCTGTTCTGGTCATTAAAAATTGGAGGTCGCTTTCTGGGCGATGTCATGTAAAAAATTGGCCCATTGTCCTATTTCTGGATGTGATAAAGAGTTGGTGCTCAAGGAAAATGTATACCAAGCAGGAAAATTATTGGTTTTTATGTCTTCTTCATGTACATTTAGCAGCATAGAGACTTCCTGAGCTAACAATAGTGTGTGGATTGCAGAAGTAAGTCTTGTTTAGAACATTGCCCGTTAAATCAGTCAAACTTTTGGAACCTACTGATAATACTGCCACTGTTTGTATGTATGAATGCCTTCAAAATTTGGAACACTGTGTGTAAATTCAAGGTCCCAGGTGAAGTTCTAGAACTCTGGTGCTACTGGGTTTACATCCTGCTTGTTGCACTTGATTCAAAAAATTGCTTCAGATTTAATTGACTGAAATTACTTTTCTTCAAATTCTTCAGAAGTTTGCTGCAGCTCAGATTCAATTAAAGTTCCTCCTACTACCATTCCCCCGTGTACCAGCTTTATAGACATATCTGTCAATATCAAACATTGCAGAGGAACATCTTTTTTACATGTATGCAAAATACTTTCTGCTTTGCCTTTCAACTTTCTGTTTAATAATATTAATAATAACACTAATATGAGCTTCTCCTTAGGTTTTCAAACTTACCCTGGTGGGTTTTTTAACTCAAATGTTATTAGCAACCCAAACAAGTTGAGTCATGACTGAATTTTCTCATGCATAATTTACCAGTTGCCATTGCAAACACACTGCTTTTCAAATAATTAAAACACATTTCAGACAATTCAAGATTACAGATGAGGAGACATTGTAGACTAAGCATATGGCTTCAATTTCAAGGAAATACTTCAGTATGTACATGAAACATGGTTCATGTATCATATTTATCAATATGATAGACCTGCCAGCCCTCCTGGTTTTCTTTGGAGAAACATAATTTTAAACTCAGTTGACATTCTTTGTGTGACAAATCAACTCTCAAACTCACACTTTCTTTACAATATAGTACCCCATACCACACTGGACCCTATATACATGTATATATAGATATACAGAAAGAGAGCTATGCTCATAATGAAAAATATAAAACTGACATTTACTCCCTCAATTTGGCTTCATAGTATCTAAAGCAACAGTACTGTAATATAAACATCAAGTTGTAATTGATTCACTGTTTCTTGGGTTTCCCTTAAAGAGGTTCTCAATCTCCCCAACTCTTTTTTTGCCCTTCCTTTTCTGTGGAAGACGTAAAGTGCTCAGATGCCTACGTGAAAAATAAATATTTATAGTGTACCTTTTGAGCAGGTAATTATCACTCAAGCAGAAACTGAGCCAAAGGATGTGTCTCCTCTGGTTATAGCAGGGTATTAGGACAGTATCCTCCCACTGTGGAGATTTGAATTTGGTGGGATTTAGTTTGCCTCAGTTGAGGTCCTGAGAAGCCACCAGGGACCCCTGAGCTCAGGACAGTGCTGCAGGTGATGAAGAGGTCAATGGGAGAAGAGATGAGATCAGATGAGGTAGAAAAGGGTAAAGCCAGGGAGGAAAAATATAGAAATGAGAAAAAGTACTGTTGGGAAGAAAAGTAAAATGTGGGTTTTTAAAACAGTTTGGAAGCAGAGGCAAACAGGGCAAGCAATCAGCTTTTAGAAGTATTTTGATTGGATTAATGGAGGCAAAGATAATAGGAAAAATCTGAGTGGGAGGAGATGATAAATAAGTATTGTATAAAATAAGGAGAATACAGAGAAATGTAGACAAGTGTAATTTAAAATGTAATTTATAAATTTATTTGTGTTTCCATTAAGAACAGAATAAATATACAACTAATGTCTCCAATAAAAGACAGTTCAAGCTAAATGAACGTTTTCTATTTCCCACTCCCAAAAAGTTATTGAGTGATTTCATAGAATATGTTTAAGTGATTTTTGTAAGCAAATCAAAAATCTGTATTTATATTTCTATTTCTATGAAATTTTTTTATTCTGAGAAAAAAGGTTCTTTCTACTTGTCTTTGAATGAAAATATTTAGTAGAATTAATGTTCCCCTTATGCTTCTTGCCATTTAGTCAGAACTAAGAAAGCAACATTATTGGCAACAGCAAAATTTCCCCCTCTCCAGAGCACCACTAGCTCTTGCAATTATTTCACAACCACTCCAGTTCCCCTGCCGTGTGTCATTCTTGACTTAAAGTTATTCAGAAAAGCTATTAAGCACCACATAATTGTGAGCAAATTGATGGTAATAAAGACAAGATCAACCAACAAGACTGAGAGGCTGGAAGGACTGATTTATGAGGAAAGATGAAAAGAGAGACAGTAAATATGTATAGCTTGGCCAAATGATAGCTGGGGGTGGAGAGCAGGATAAACATCTACAAGGACTCTATTTGACGAATGTTGTCATCAGCAGGGGCCAGAAACATCTGTGGTGTAACTTGACTCAAGTCAGCTTCAGTGGTGTTACTTCAGGGATGATTTTGGCCATGAGAGAGTGAGTGTGAATGAAGAGCTGTTAAGGTAAGTCTGAGGGAATATAACTGAAAGGCATGAGAAGAATTGGAGCAAAAAGAAAATGTAACCTGCATTATTATCAGGAAAATCTTACCAGTGAGATCTAGAAGCCTAATGAATTAGTTAATGAACGAAGAGCACTTTGAAGATGAAAAATGTTGTTCAGCTCCAGCTAAGCATCATTATTAAGAGTAGAGCTGAGCAAATAATTTGTACTGAATTATACATTCAACTAGTTAAGAGTTAGATTTTTAAAGGCACCTGTGGGAATTAGATGCCCAATACAGGGGTGATTCACATAAGTCCAGGTGCTACCTTTCTCTAGACTGCCTTGCAGCTCCCATCAGTATTTCATTAGCTAAAAACCACACATGATGTGTATGTGTTCAGGAGCATATGAACAAGCACACACAAAGAAAGAAGATTGAGAAATGCTAGCACAGTTGTGCAAGTTTCTTCAACATGGAAGCTGGTATAACAAATTCACAGGATGCCCAGTTCTGCCACTTCACTTCATGGTCTGCCTCACTTTCTTTTGCTGACTCAGAGTTTTCAAGGATTCATGTGTTACCTAGCAGAATTAATGATCACAAAAATCTATCCTTTGGTAATCCTTATTTAAAATGTGTAAATTTGTAAGGTGGGTTTGGCTGGTGTAAATACATTCCTTTGCTAGAACTGAGTTGTATCAATTCTAAATATGATAATTATCATGGACATCAAAGTCAGAACAAAAAAACCAAGAGTAACTATTACACTTATTTACCTCTTCAGAGCTCTCCCCAGCTCCACTCTAACTATTACTCCTTTGGAATGTTCCATCTTGGACAAATCTAAGTCTTCATCCTTGGGGACTAAAATACACTTTTTCCAAATCTAAAGAGAGATCTTAGCTACTTTCTGAACTACTGGTATAGGAAAATAACCCTGATCATTTTTTCAGAGATTTGAGCAGTTTCATCTTTATATTTTGTAACTTTTCTGAAACAGGGTCAGTCTCTCAATGTAACACGTTACAAATAATAGCTGTCATCTCATTTGCAATGTCCTTAGGCCATCATAATTTGGGTAAAAACAGTAATATGTGTGTTATATCTCTAATAAAAACACAAGGCCAAGCCATGGCATTAATTCATCACCAAATTATTTGCCTAATGCTGGACAAACACAAAAAAAAAGAAGTAGTATACAAATTACTAAACAAGTATTGCTACCAGATGTCACTTCAGGCACATAAACAGTTGAAGAAGACAGGCAAAGTGCTTCTAGCAGTAAAGCAGACAAACACTTCAGATCAAGTATTATTGAGAGGCAAGGTTCAATGGTAATATGTATGTGTATACATATTTGCACATAAATATTCATGTGAGACAGAAAAAAAGAAAAAAAAAAAAAGAGAGATATTTGTCAGGAATTGTGTGTTTTGTTGTGGTTCTATCACCCAATAGGGAAGTTTTACTAATTTAGTTATTTAGAAATACTATTTCTAACAAGGGATTTACTTAAAGATTGTGAAACAATTTTTTTTTTTTTAGAATTGTATTCCTGACCAATGAAACACACTAAAATACTGCAGCTAAACTAGTATAAGAGAAATGGAAAATAATCTAAAAATATATAAAGCATTTACTGCTTACAATCAGCATTACAACTGATACAAGTTAACAAAGCATAAGGCCATATATGACCTTATATTCAAATATAAGTGTTTGCATGCTCTGGATATAGTAAAAGTTATAACAAAGTAACCAAAATATCACCTCAAAAAATGATTTTTGTACCCTGAACAAGCCAAGCTTATCAAAAAGAAACTCTGTCCTTCAGGTTAACATAGGGAAATATTTTGTCAAAAATTTTCTGAAAGAACTGATACTGAGTGGTAGAAATGTACTAAATTCTAAGCACCCTCTCCTCCCCAAAAAATATACGAACAGTTTATGTGGTGTATAAGTGCAGCTGACCCTTATTCCACAGTTCATTGTGGAAGTGGCAGTCCATAGCTCAGAGGAAATGAATAGAAACCAATTTCTTCATTTGTTCAATGCTGTTCATTTTTTTCCTTTAACTGATGGAAAAATCCAGCTAAGCAAGATTGTGTAAATGTATTATTAATAATATATTATTAAAAATATTATTATATTAATTATTATTAATAACATTGTATTATCAGTGATGGTTACTAAGTAGGTAATACTACTTATTTTTAACATCCTGACTGGGCACTGTTTAGCTAGATCTTATTTTATGTTACTGATCTAACAGGAAAAATATATATCATGGATAGTATTAATTTAGGACAACTTTTTTCCCCCTTGAAGGGATCTGAATGACCCAAATGATAGAGAGCTTCAGAACTTCCCATTCACTCATGTCCTATATTACTGAGTTCCCTGCCAGCTCTGTGGCTCACATGCATGAACACTGATGCAGGGATGGCTCTACTAATATTAAGCCGAGGGCAAGGAGCTGAGAGGGGTCCTTGCTTAGAGTTCCACAGAAAGCAGTTCATTGCTACAACTTGTGAAGGGTTCTAGAAGCAAATGACCCCGAGCACGTGACAGCTCAGGCTTAAATACAGGGGTGTGGCTAACACCAGGAGCCAACCAGGGAAGCTGAACTGGGGTACATTACCATAACAGAACACAGCATCCTGGTTCCCTCACCATAACAGCTAAGTCTTTGGCACCAGAGACTGTCTTACCAAGACTCTTTCTGTCTCACTAAGACTCTTTCTGTCTCTTGTACCACAGGCTAACCGGCCACCACAGTCCTAGATTATAATTTCTCCCTCCTCCCAGACCAGATCATTTGGAGATAATATTTTTTTTGGTTTGAACACAGTGTCAGCATCTTCAAATATTCTATCAATTTCTATTGATTGCACTGATCAGCTTTATAGCAGTGTCTACACATTTATTAAGTACAAGTGTCATTAAGCACATTGGTGCATATCATGCAGTGTAATTAAGACACCAAATTACGCTAAATAGATGTCCTCTTCTGAGCCTGCTTTCCTCAATCTCTTTCAACACCCAGGCGCAGATTCAGCTGCTCCATGATGTACATCCTACCTGTGCTGTAGCTATTTCTGACGCCTCCTGCCTTTCTTCTCAGACTCCTATTCTGAGGAAGCCTCCAAACTGGCCACTTGTCAGAGTGATACGAATGAATTTTGACATCAGCAGGACACAGAGACTGGGGTCATTTCCCTTGGCTTTTCCAATTACACAGCTTGCTGCAAGGAGCTGAATCAACCATGAATGTCATCCTGCTCATATCGGCCGGGAGGGTGCTCTCTGTTCGGCCCTTGGCATTTAACCATGTTGAATTATGAATGTGCTACCAATATCACTGTTTGCCTTGGAGCTGGAAAGGATGAATCACAGGGAACATTTTTGAATTAGATTTTAAAGTGGACCATGCAATTTCTATCCCCACCAATGCTTTATTTTTTTCCCCTCCTTTTCTTTTTTTTTCCTTTAAAAAAGTTTATTCATGAAACCCTAGTAATCTAAAGATTGGCTTGATAATAAGAAATAACATTTTTTCACTGTAAAAACCTGCTATAATATGCTGTGCCACTATCTGAACATGTCCTGTGTTTTATCTAATATTAGAGAAAAGTTGGAAGAGAAGCCAGGGAAAGTTCTGTATAATCAAATGGCTGATACTTCACCATAGCTATCTTTAAAAAAGGAACTGTAGCAAAACTTGTGAACATCATTGTATAACATAAGATATCTCACGCAATGATAGAGGGGATAAAGATATTAAAACTGTCTTTAAAACAGTGGCATCTAAATAAAGAGTTGAAATCTGAATTATTTTCTTTTTGTTCATTTTATTCTAGCAGATTATTACCCTCTCAAAAAAAACCACACCAAAACCAAAACAAAAAAAAAAAAAAAAAACAAAACCCCACAAACAAACAAACAAACAAAACCCACAGCAATTAAAAAAAAAAAAAAATCCTAGTATCTGGTTATTTACCTGCAAACAGGGAAAACTTCTTGAAATATCTTCCCATCCAACACCTTCTTGACCAGCTGGGTAACGTCATTATTAGAAAGAGGGTGAATTGCAGAAATTAAGCCAGATTCACTCCATCTAACTTTAGGCATCTAACAGAAGTTTAAGTTCAGAGCATGATTTCTGTAGGTCTCCTTGGTGGTGAACACGGAGAGCAAAACTATTTCAAGATGACATTTTAGGTGACAGGTAAGAGAAATCAATATTAAGACTTCCCATTCTCTTTCCATTGATTATGCAGTGAGTCTAGGGGAAAAAACCCACATATATATTTAACTTAAGACAACTCAGTAATGTGGCTAAAAGTCATCTGAGGTGAGTCTAAATCTCCCTTTTTTTTTTTTTTTTCAATTTTCATCTTTTCAACTACCAAAAGACTTGTTATAGTCCCAAATTTTGATAATTTCTTCAATTGACTGAGATTCCTGTGAGTTAATTCTATAAACACATGTAACAGAAATCGACAGTTTTTCAATGAATAAAAACAACCACTGAGAATTTAAAACAATTTGGGCATTAAAGCACTTCAAAGTGAAGGGATTTCTAACTTGTTACTAGCATTAGCCCAAAAATTACCTATTTTTTTTATTTTTTATATATATCTCTGGTGTACCAGCATCCTGTAAATCTTTTATTTTTAATGAAGAGATAAAAATTATTTTCATGTATAAAATAAAAAGTCACCTCAATGAGATGCTGCTCCTCTGAACTTCTGTTCCAACTTGCTTGTCCCATTTGCAAGCCCCTAGAGTAATTTGTTTGTTTCTTGTTTCGCCTTAGTGCTTCTGATGAACCTAATCCAGTAAAGACTTAACTTCTGAAGGCCTTCTACCTTTCATTGGATTAAGATTAATTAAGATTAAGATTAATGCCTACAAGAGTCTTCTAGAGATTTGGAAAGTGACTTTGTACAGTACATTCAAGAACAACATATTGAATGGAGGTCTAAAAATTGTGAGATGGGGGGAAAAAGCAGAAAAGTGGACAGAACTGTAACTTGATTTTTGCAAGATGAAGTCTACTTGCTGCTTTTTGAAAAGATTGAATATTTTACTGAGTAGAAATAAATGTTCTCATTATTTCCCACCCCTTCCCATCTCCAACTCACACACATATTCTTCTCATGTGATAAAACAGAAGGCTATAAAAATCTGTGCAGCTTAACTCCATAAAAGACCATAACTACACACAAGCACACCAAGTATTAGACCAGGAATAGGGAATGTGGATGGGGAAATGGGGAAACAGGATGGGGCAATGACAGATGTATATTTTCCAGGTTTTCAAATAAGGATCAAATCTATATCATATTTCGGGGTTTTTATTTTTTTTTTTTTTTTAGGATATAATCTTACTTAAGCAGAATTTGAAAATAATTAAATATATAAAAAACCATAAAAAGTCTGCTTTTAAAATTGCCAAACATTTTCATTTGTGACAAAAAAACACCTTTCCCTGAAATATTTTTCACAAAATGTCTCTGCTATAGCATAATTGTTCTTTACTTTGTAGAAATATATTTTGAAAAAAAAAAACCACAAACCCCACTATGTTTAAATTAAGAAACACCCCAAATTAAAGTCATGACTACAAACACTTTGAAAAAAGGACAAGAAATAGATATTAAGAAATCTTACAAGTGAAGCACCAATACCTAGTGATTTTTTTTTTGTTTGTTTGTTTTTCCGCAGCAAAAGAAATGTTACTCAGCTGACATTTGGCCCTCTACTGTCAGAAAATCATGTCAAAACCTTCTGAAGATTCTTGGAAGCAATTATGTTAAATGTATAAACCTCCTTCCAAACACAGGGTTTTGTTTTAAGCATTACCTTATACACAAAAAATGGGGAGTGGAAAACACTTCTGATTTCTGACCAACCAGTTAGGAGTTTTTTTCCACATGGATGAGACTGTCTGGGAGCTAAGGACCAGGACAGCATCCATGACTCCCAGCTCACAGCAGTTAATCATTCCCACTGTGTCATTCCTGGCATGGTCACTAAGTACAGCCTGAAGTCACCGCACTGGAAAAGCAGGACATATTCCAGCTACTCTCTGATAGGAAGTAAGAAACACAATCCATTTGTTTCCCTTGAGGACACAAATCAAATTAGCTTCTACTCTTCCTCCCCAAAGCATGTTTTAGACCCAACACACCATGAAATATGAAACAAAACCTCAGAGCTGACAAAAATTTCTGTATGTAGGTGGAAAAATGCCATTAATGTAAAATTTGTCATGTATTCACTGAAACGAGGTGAATTCTGAGAATTTGAGTGTTAGTCTCAAATATCTTTCATGATTTTAACACTTACTACTGTTGCTGAATTTTAAGCAGAGGCTTAAAGGTGCAGCTTTGTTGTTTTACTCAATTGGGCCATTGTATATATAACTTATAATTATTGTGAGGAATCATATCTAACACTCAGAGGTAATAATTCTAATAAATAGCCTCTGGGCCAAACTGTGAATTCCTCATTTGCACTGAAAATCACTTATTCACACTTATTCAATTTTTCTGTTTCTGGGGTAGCTATCTTGCCTAGGAAGTGACTCTAAGTGTGATTAAGCATTTCATAACCTAGTTTTTAAGAACATAAAACTAGTCACAGTTCTGGATGTCATTTTCTTTTTTATTGCTGTTGGTTTGGTTTGTCTTGTTTGGTTTTGGAGGGTTTTTTTTTTGTTTTTTTCCTTTCTCTTTAAATGTTTAGTGTGTCATTAACTGGATTGTGTTACTGTCAGTGGTCAGTGAGGGCAATTTCTTGTTAACCTGTTTCTGCTGGCTACCCTTACTGTGAAAATAAGTTCCTCAAGTTTTCCCATCAAAATAATGAAGTAGCAAAAATGTTCTCACTTCTACTTTGTGACACACCACATTCACTTTCTGAGACTATGTAGAAAAATTTGACATTCACACCCACCAAAGCTTGGTCTAGAGATTATTGAAATCTTTAAAGCTTTTGCTTTACTTGAAGGACTTGAAAAAAAAAAAAAGTGTGGATACAAAAACATCTTACATTAAAAAGAAAAAAAAAAAAATAGAATAAAGAAATAAATAAAACTAGAAATGCAAACCACTTTTGATTACACTTTCTGTTTATCTAACTGCAATACTGTGGAAAAGATATCTTGCCATTGTACACTTTGGCTTTCACTCAGGTTATATAACTGATGTTACATTTAATTATCTCAGTGTCAGACATTCAGTGGTAAAGAGTACTGCTTAAATGTCAGTCTTTGTATCATCAGTTTATTGGTATTATTCTTATTACTTGTGTCTCCTTTAAAACTCATACTTTGTTCACAGTTTCTTTGTTACTAATTTTAATTAATTATAACTTAAATTTCTTCAGGAAGACCACCTAAATTATAAAGACTTTGTGATTTTTGTAGGTTTGACTGAAATTGATCCTCCTGATTGCTTACAATTGTTAAGAGGTCATTCGTATCTAATAATTTAAGCATAATATTCTCTCACCTTGAATGAATCTGAATTTATTTTAGAAATTCTGTAAATGAAAGCTTCTGAGTCATACAAGGAATAATTAGGTCTGCTTACAGCCACAAATGTGAATTACACCGTATGCTATATATTAAGTACTATCTTGAAAAGGAAATATTCAGCATATCAAAAAACTGTGAAAATTCTAGAGGCTAGAGTAGATTCCAGTGACCATGTCACACACATCTTTCCAAAGTGATTTGAAATGATTTCGAAAAGTTATGTTATACAAAAATATATTTATGAAAAGATAATTGAAAATACATTAATTCTTGCAAATAATCAATAGAAGTATAAATAACTTGCTGGATCAGAGTGGTGTGATTTGTTTCTTTAACTCAGAACAGCCATTCTCTTTGTATTCTGATGAAGGCAACAACTTCTCAGCTTCCTCTATCTGTATGAGTTGTATCAGGAGCTCTGTCCTGGGAGTTGGAAACAAAGCATAGATGGACTTCTTTCACAAAATGCGATGCAGCAACCAATGACCCTAGGCCCACCACCCAGTCTGAGCCTCTCCCCTTCACCACTGACCTCTTTTCAGATGCTAATTGGGACTAAATTATAGAATCATAGAACATCCTGAGCTGAAGGGAACCCATCAAAGTCCAACCCTGGCCCTCCAATCTCAGCCTCAACAATCCCACCCTGTGCCTGAGGGCACTGTCCAAATGCTTCTTGAACTCTGTCAGGCTTGGTGCTGTGACTACTTCCCTGGGGAGCCTGTTCCAGAGCCCAAACACCCTCTGGGAGGAGAAACTTTTCCTGATACCCAACCTAAACCTCCCTGGAGTCCATTCCAGGCCCTTGTCTCAAGTCCTGTCATTGGTCACAGAGAGCAGAGATCAGTGCCTGCCCCTCCTCTGCCCCTCACAATGAAGTTGTAACTGTGATGAGGTCTCCTCTCAGTTTCCTGGTCTCCAGGCTGAACAGACCAAGTGACCTCAGCTACTCCTCACACGGCTTCCCCTCAAGGCCCTTCACCATCCTTGTTGCCCTCCTTTGGACACTCTCTAGCAGCTTTATCTCCTTCCTGTATTGTGGCACTCAAAACTGCCCCCAGCACTCGAGGAGAGGCTGCCTCAGTGCAGAGCAGAGCAGGACAATCCTCGCCCTTGCCCAGCTGGCAATGCTGGGCCTGATGCCCCCCAGGACAGGGTTGGCCCTCCTGGACGCCAGGGCACTGCTGACTCATGCTCAACTTGACACTGACCAGGACCCCCAGGTCCCTTTCCATGGCACTGCTTTCCAACATCTCATGCCCCAGTCTGTCCATACATCCAGGGTTGCCCCATCCCAGGTGCAGAATCTGATACTTGTCTTTGTTAAAATGAATACTTTGTTAAAATGAAATTCCTGCTTGTCAAAACAGCTGTAGGAATTAGTGGATGACTGTAGTGACATTTGTTTTTGGAGAGGACTCTCATGTATATCAGCCAACTCGTCCATAAATTGGTAAATCTCTGCTTCAACTAACGATTAATTATTCTGTGCCCTGGAATGTCTTGAATAGGTCAGGACACCTGAGTATCTTAGTGCCTAAATATATTACACCTGAAAGGCAGAGGGATTTTTTTGAACAACCAGATGCCACGACTGAATCACCTGAGACAGGCATCAATGCCTTGCACATTAATTGTAGTCTGAGAAAGCATCACAAACAGGGTGCTCAGCTGAGATAAATTCTCTTTTTTTTAAGCATTCCAGCTGAGTTCAGGCATAACATGAGTCTTAAACTGTTCAGGAATGTTAAAGCAGCCTCAAAAATTAATTTTAGACTTTTTAGATAATTTTTTCATAACAGTTTGGCACTACTTATGTAACAAAGCTACAAGAGTGGCTTAATTTTGGATTTGGACAATCCATTTTGGACAAGCCTGCATAGGCTTTGGTTATGTCTGTCTTTCTTTCTTTCTTTCTTTCTTTCTTTCTTTCTTTCTTTCTTTCTTTCTTCTTTCTTTCTTTCTTTTTTTCTCTTTCTTTCTTTCTTTCTTCTTTCTGTCTTTCTTTCTCTTTCTTTCATCTTTCTTTTTTTCTTTCTTTACTATCTTTCTTTTCTTTCTTCTTTTCTTTCTTTTCTTCTTTTCTTTCTTTCTTTCTTCCTTTCTTAACTTTTTTTTCCCCAAAATATCACTAACTGCCTGTTCTTTTATTTCAGCATCTAATTATTTCTGAATTTATGACTCAAAGTCTCACTGACATTCAGTAAAAGTCAAGGGGAATTAGGGTTTCAAATTTACCTTTTAGAAATTTCCCCTAACAGCTACTTGTCCCAAAAAGTTTGATAAAAGACTTAACCAATATTCACCAGGAGCTTTCAAGAGTACTATCGACTGGATGTCAGCTCCATACCTGAAGAAAAATTATTTCAATGAAGCTACACTGACTTTTGTCATTTAAGGATCAACGTCTTAAAACACCAAGCAGGGCCTATATTACTAGGAAAAAGACATGTCTGAAATTGCCATAAAGATGTATTTGAAAGTCCCTTGAATTCAAGCAGAATTCATACTGGACTTGTTCACAGAAATAATCTAGTTAACATGGAGTGAGTTAAACACTACCAAAATTTTATCCCAGTTGCAGCATCAACACCAAACATTTCAAGGTTTTAGTTACTACCATGAAATATGCATTCCTGTCAGACTTGCCTTGTATAAGCTTTCATTTAAACTCACAACTCTGTTTTTGTAGCATCCTCTGTGCTACTCTCTTGTGTGAAAGAACATTGTGTGATGATGCTTTTAATAGGTTTGCCAGTGCTTCACTGAGGAAGAAAACATTACAAAACACTCTGAATGAAGAAGTGCTTGGTGCTTGGGTGGACTCTACATGCATGTGGAAGGGGAATAGAAACCCTTTGGGGACACCTAGATTCTTTAGAAAAAAGAAATTTAAAAACCCCTAAAAAATTACTGGTACTGTTTTAAGACAAATTGGAGTGCAGTTTCATTGGAGATGTTCCAAAATAGTTCTGGAAGAAATAATTTAGGAGCTGTTATTAATGAGAACATTTTAAAAATGTCTTGTCTTTCAATATCTTTAAAAAAAAATATATATGTACATTATAACTAGGATAAGGCACATAAGGAGTGTAAATATATTTCTCCAAAAATATAATTTATGAACAGAGAGTGATGGGTTTTTGTGAATTATTAGCCTCTGAGGAACCTCTGCTCCTGCTGATTTTATTCATGTTGGGGGACAAGAAATTCATTTTAGATTTGTAGATGGTTTCCCTAGAGGTGCAGGTAACAGAAATATAAAATCAGTTAAAATCAGTTAAAGTCTGACTTGCTTCAGTTCTGTTCCTTAATTCCCACCACTATTGCACCTGCTGGGGATCCAGAGAAGCACTATTATTTTAATTATTTATATTAACTAATTAATGGGAGATTAGGAATTGGATCTATCCTACCTAACTTTGAAGGATTTAATCTGGTCCCCACTCACCACAGATTCCTTCTGTAATTAATGGAGAGATTATCTTCATGGAGGTGACTAGGAGGGTTTAAATCTTAAAAAATAAGCAGCAATAAGCAGCAGATAGACAAAGTCTGTCCATTGCTCTTTCCAGAAAGAGAGACTGGACACATATCAGCAAATCTACATGAGACATATTGTAGATACTCCCCAACCTGTCCCCACCTCCAAAAAGAGAAAAACTCCTACATCTTGAGATGAACTGAGAAGAGTTTGAGATGTTCTGGCCCAGAAGAAGCACTAATGACACATTAATAGTAAAAAACAAAACCAGCAAATGAATAATGAATTCCAGGAAAAATAAAATGCAGCTTTGAGGGCTATTTTGGTGGCATATATATGTTTTCAGATTATTAGTTTAAGGTCAGCTTATAATAAGACTCAAAATAACCTTCATCTGTTTGTATTTGAATTCTGAAGCACAGATTATTTTTTTAATGGTATTTACTGAATAAATGAGCTCCACTAGCCATTGACTGCCAGAACAATTAATACTGTTCTTGTTAAGAGCTCTTGCTGAGAAAGGCCTTGGTTGCACCACATATAGCTCAGTTTGACTGCACTCACTTATAAATCCAAGCTGAGCACGCTATCCCTGTTGCAATGATAACTGGGTAAAATTCTATAGTTCATTTTTTCCAGGAGGTGGAAGCAGACCTTTTAACTATCCCTTCTGGTTTTCAAAGTAATGCATTCCTTCTCTTATTTAAATCAGTAGGAACTTTATGGACTTCAGCATAATTACCTGGAACATGCATGTTTCACCCATCAACACTACACTTCAAACACATTCAAGACTTTTTTCTTCTGTCTGCAAGTCTTTATGGCTTGCTTTTTATTTCAATACCCCATTAACCGACTACAATGCATGTGCGAAATGGGTTAAAGAGGCTTTTCTCCCCCTCAGTCAGTTTACAAGGAACCAAACCAAAAATAAATGAGTTCTTATCAAGAGAAGTCACAAACATACTTGGTAAATTAACGTACATCAGATGCTGAAAAAAAAAAAAACCAGCACATCAGCAATCCAGATCAAACAAGGATAAAGAAAGAGGATTGACAGGCTCTTTGTTATCTTTCAGAGAAGTAATTGCAGGTTTCCATATTGATAATATAATGGAACAGATTCCACTTTCAATAACTCTCTTAAAATCCAAGGTAACACTGTTGACTCTAGTGAAGTCATTAAGGATTTACACAGGCGGAAGGGAAGTAAATATGTATTTTGACCTGATTGCAGTTTTTATCCTTTCATCCACTCTCAAATATCTGCAGTATTTTCTCTCCTACAAATACTCTCTCCATTTTTAAATTATCACTACTGAAAAAGCCAAAGGGTCACGTGAGTGCCCTGTTCAAGACTGCATCTTTTAACGTTCATGAGGAATATCTTGCTGCAAAATGACTTATTTACATTTATGTCATAGTAAAACCGGAATGTATTTCAATGACAAAGGATTTGGTCTTGCAAAAACTTTATCTGGCAGTAAGATCACACGTAAACTCTCTTCCAAACATCAATGGGATTGTTCGATAGCACCCTATTCCATCAGAAACATTCATTATATTGGGCTCCCTATATTAGCCCAGAGGCACATGCTGTTAAAAAGCAAAAAATGCACCTGAATACCAACATCAGATATTCTGTTAAACTGTGTCTGTTTAACTGTACTCAGCAAATGAAGTACTTTTGTCAAGAAACAAAACTCATTTATGGAAGCTGAAAGGAACGATCAAAGAAAACAAAACAAAAAAAAATTATTTAGAAGGCACTCTTTTATGATTCGAGGCAAACGATCATGGCAGCTGCTAAAGCAAAACAGCAGGAACAGCACTTCCACTGGAAAAGGAGTGCTCATTAATGCAAGGGAATCCTGGGACCTAAAAAGAAAGGGCAAATCCCTGCTATTAACCCAGGAAAAAGGTAAATGCTATTCCACTGGGCTTGCTTTTCTCTTTTCAGCAAATTCCCACATACAAATTTGTGCCAATTTCAATAGTCTATGAGTTTTAAATATTTTACAGATCTCATTTTTTTTGTCCTCAACTTCAGGGACTCATCTTGTACTTTTAAAATGTGCTTTTTATTCATATGGGATTTGTTTTGTTTCTTTTGTTTTATTTTCTAACCATTAAAGCAGATAACTGAAAGTAAGGACACTTGACTTTTATTCCCAAATCTATTCTTATTTCAAGCTGACAATGGCTCTGTCCTTGTTTACCAGACTGTAGGTAGAAATCCTAGTAGTTACCCACCTCAAAAGTGTTTTGTGTACTCTAAGACTTAATTAATTATTCCAAAGCAATTTAAGTAGCATGGATAAAAGGCTTTTCTGCAAGTATACATTAATTGTTTTACAAGCAGTATCTTCTTTACCTGTGGCAGATTTTTGCACATTCTGTGTCTATAGGGTGTAGGTAATCTCAATCCTGTAAATCCAAAAAAAAAACCACTCAAAGTCTTCAAATTAGGTTTTATCCAAGAACAAATGTGGAATAAATGTGGACTCCACAAAATAGGAGTAAGGCAAATCACACACTGTATGTCCCGAAGAATCAGATACAGTGTAGTCAGCTCACTGATCTGTATCAACACATTAATGATTTATGTAGCTTTTACTTTACAACACAGACATATCTAAAATAATCAGGTAGAGGCAGGCATTAAAAATTCACTGCATGGGTCATAAAATGATTAGTTATTCAAGTGACTTCAGATTTGTATTTCATTAAGGAATAATTTCAATTTACTTTTAAACAGTTTATATACAGAGATTTAAGAACTCTTGGAGACTGATTATGCAGAACTCCCACTTTTATGTATTCAATATATTTAAGTCCCTTTTTTTCAAGCTGTTTTAATTTGTTTGAAAGCACATGGAAAAAATATGGCTGGATAATTTGAGGGGGGAAAAAGACTCCTTTAATTTACAGAAAATGGTGGTCTATTTTATTTACATTTTTTATACATGCATGAAAGCTGAAAGAAGATCAAAGGGGAGTCTGCTCTCCCTACTGATCCAGCCTGATTGTATCCCCCTCCCTCCACTATAACAAGCTCTCAACTTGGAGCTGATTGTAGCTTGGCTGTATTTAAGCAGCTGCATTCCACTCAGCTGCTGGAGATCTGGTTTCCTGCTTCATTGCAAGTGTTTATTTTCTACTGTCCTTCTTGATCACGTGCTGCAAAAATCTGTGAAACAATAGCAAGACTGGGGGTAGTTTTCTCCTTTCTTCCTTTTATTTTCTATTGGTTTTCTTTCTTTCTTTGTTTTCTTTTTTTCAGTACCCTTTTGCAATAAACATTTTCAAACATCTGCAACTAAAAGAACTAACACAATTAAGTCAAAAACATTACTGTTACCAGCCTTGCCGAGGCATCAGCCTAGCTGATCATGCAGGTAGCCTTTGTGTTCTGTTTTTTAACTATTTCTTTATTCACTTCCATGTCTTATCCTGGATCCCTGTAGCTTTTAACTTAAACAGATGCCTGTCATGTGGAACTTTATTGAAGGCTTTCTGAAACTCCAGATAAATCATGCTGTATGCATTGACACTGTCAACCTTGTCTGTAACCTTCTCAAAGTCAGAAGAAGTTAGGCAGATTCCTGCTTTTCCTTATTCACAGTTTGACTTTATTTTTTTGTTAAGGAGATTGTGGGCCACACTCCAGGCTGATGTAAATTTCTGCATCTCCATGGAAATCAATGGAATTGTGCCATTTTACACCCTGCCTTGCAAACCTTTGCCTTCTCTGACTGAACTAAGTTTCTATTTTTGATGCATGCTGTAAATGCCCAAGTTTAATGATGCAGTGAACATTTACTTAAAATATGGACCCTGACATACATAAGTTATTCACAGCAGATTAATACCCCTGCATCTGTGTTTTTCCCTTTTACTCCCAAACCTGCTTAAAATGAACTTTCCATTTCTTTCCAAAAAAATGAACAACAGCACATCACAGTCAAAAATTTTGCAGGAGATGTTGGCTCATTCAGAAGGACCTGAATCATGTCACTTCCAAGTCTGGTATGACTCACATTGCATAATGGAGGGATATACATTGCTTATAATCCTGTGCCAAATATATTGAATATCTTTCGTGAGAGAGTTCACAGAATTTATTTTCACAGAAAGGACACAGAGAATCACAGATTTTTCAGATCTCATTGCTTTTGTGATCCTATTTCTGTTTTCATCACTGGAATTCCCAGGAAAGAAAATTCACCTTCAGCAACAGTTTAAATATTAAACATATTGATTTTTTTTTTTTTTTTTTTAATGCAGCAGAAGTATTTACACCATTATTGAGCAAACCTTAACAGGTAGTAATATTAAAAGATTTAAAAAAAAATTAAAATCAGTTTCTGGAAATTTTCTACTTAACTCCTTCTAAAACATCAATTTGAAAACATTACTGGCAGGTTTTCTTCCTTTTAAAATTAGCAAGGATACCCAATTTTTCCTGAAGACATTTGCACTTTTTCACAAGCAAATACAGTAACCAGGCACAATTCTTCATCTGCTTTGTTGAGCTGGATCCAAGACAGTCCCATCCTTGGTCTTCCTGTGAGCTGCATCTGCATTGCCAAGCTTTTGTTCTGCCCTGTATCAGCATGAAATCTTATGTTTCATTCTGCCTTTGGCTGGGACATGGGTGTAATAACCCACGTACTGGTCATTGCTCAGCAGAGTTGTGATCCTCTCTGACCGGTTCAGAGGTCTTTCCTCGTTTCTAACATCTGATTTTGGAACAAAGAAAGTGGGAGTTGGAAGCAGACTGGAAGGAGGAAAGGATTTAGTATATGGAGGTGGAGGAAGCATGTTTTACCTGTGCCTTAAAGATTACTACCACTGTCTATGCTTTAGTGAGACCTTCTGATATTTCTTGTCTTTAGAGACTCATGTAATCCATGACAGACATTCCCACTGTTCTTATGTGAAAGAAAATAAACATTTCTCATTATATTAGCTGTCCTTGTTCTCACCCAGACTATTTAATGACTCATGTGAGGAAGTGATACTAGGCCCATTTGCATCATCAATAATATTTGAAGGCATATTGTTGCAGTGGTAGGTTTGGTTTAGCAAGCTGCAGCTTTCCCTGAGAGCTCAGCAGGGCTGCTTAGGGCAGTGTGACCATTTCTCCCTCCGATAGTCCATTTCAGATGGCTCCACAGTTTTGCTCCAGCAGCTATCAGCTCTACAACACAGTGACAGTGAAGGAGGTAGAGAAGGGACCCTCCATGAGGGTTTCAGAGGACCTTTAATGGTTACATCTTGTCCCGGCAACCCCCAGAGACAGAGAGACCTCATGATCCAGGCGTAGGGGGGTTTTGTCAGATTGCAGGGGTGGTGCATGGGTGGAGTTGGGGTACAGGAACCAATAGGGAGAACCCGAGGGCATGGCCAGGGCTAGGGGCAGGGGAAAGAAGTGGGAACAATGTGGGATGGGAAAAGCAATGGGTAAATAGACCACCACAGCATATCCTCAAGCACCCCAAGAACTCAGAAGGCAAGAGAAAGTCTCACATGGATTTTATTTTGCTTTCACTGAGACCTGTGGTGAAAAAGAGGGAAGTTTTCCGCTGGTGAATTTTACAGAGTATGTTGAGGATGATCCCTTAACCCTCAGTGTTCGTTGACTGTCATGTCAAGGAACTGGAATTTTGTAAGGTATCAGATGCAGAGTGCTGTGCCTCTGGCTCTCAAGATCCATTGATCCTGACTGTAGCCTTCACAGACTTGGAACAAATCATTAACATAGGAAACTGTGTCCTTATGACAGAAAAAACCCCAACCCTAAACCAAACTTGGTAAAAAAATTGATGTAAATATGGATACCCATTTTGAGCCACAACCCAGACCAACTGCAAACCTTCAAAGACTTTGAGAAGCATAGTACTGTTTTGGTCACCAAAAAAGAGAAACATTAGCATCCTGGAATTGCCTTGTCATATCTATTCCTGGAATTCTTCTTTGAAAGCACTCAGACATTGGTAATGACTAATAGTCATAAGCAACAGTATTAAATTCAGTGCTGGACAAAGCCATAGCTTTTCCAGTATCTTTTTTCTCTGGGTAAATTCCAGTGTCAGAAGATCTGTCTTACTGAAAGCAATAGCCAAAAATACCAAGGGCTGCTTTTACTTCAGAAGTGAGACTGTCTACCTGCTTTACTGGCATCCTGCAGGGGAAGACAGATGCTGTCTGAAAAGGTGTCTGCAGTGTATTAAACAGGATCCAGCTCAGACATTAACTGTTGCCAGTGCTTTTTCCACAAGAAAATTAACTCAAATGTACAAAATTACACATTCATGCTTGTATCAATTGACTGTTCCCCATGGATAGCTACACCTTTAGGCTTTTTCACCTTCTAGGCTATTGCTGCTCTGCATTGCTTCTGCTTTAACTGAAATATCTTATAGGAACACGCCTATTTAGAAAGATAATCAAGCAACATTTTCAATCTATATCTTCTCTCTGTTCCTAATCCAAGGACAAATAAAATAAATGAGAGCTGGAACAAAATGAAGGACTTAAATGAAAATAAAGCTAGCAGAAATTTAATTTAATAGATGAAATCCTAGTCTTTGCTTCTTAAAAGTGAGCAAGATCAAATTTTGATACCAGTAGAAATCAAGACAGTAAAGAAATGTGCATGACAATCCCAAGTATATGTCAATTCAAACCTTAAAAGACAAAATCATGAGTCCAGCACTTAATAGAAGTTCCCTCTCTGGGTTTGTTACTAATACGTGTGACATTTTAATGTCAGATGATATTCTTAGTGTGATTACGGCATGCAGTTTCTCCTTGAGTGCTGAAAAGCTTATGCTGTTTTGTCCTTCACATACATATTTTCAGATCACTATGAATTCCAATTTTGGTGTCTTCTCCGTATTGATGGAGAGTATATCAGGGATCAAATTTTGAAAATAAATATCAAATATTCACAGATCACTATGAAAAATAAAATAAAATACCTTAGGAAGTTATAGAAAGGTCTTTCAATCTCTGGCTCAAGTTATGGGGATTTCTAAATGTTCACAAAAAAACAAGCTCCCCCCAAACCAAAATCCAAACCCACAACCCCAACAAAATTAATCCAAAAAAACCCCACCAAAACTGAAAAAACTCCACCACAGAAAACCCTCACAGATATACCTCTTTATCAATGGCCTTCAAAATTTTGTGTTAGATAGTCTGATGAAAATCACAAAGTGTATGGAAGTGCTAAAAATCAGAGAAGTGTTATAGTAGTAAGGCATTCTTCTCTCGTTTACACCAGGGATCAATAGGAAGGAGACCAAAAGTCATATAGAACTTGGGGAAAGGAGGGGGATTAAATTTAAAATAAATGAATTTTTAGAAGGACTAAAATCTGCCTTGGATGCTGCAAACAGATTCATCACCTGGAAGGATATTTTTCCCCAGAAAAAAAACAAAGAATGGTCAGGAAGATGGATAGATAAGTGCACATGCTGATAGAGATGTTATAGTAGAAGTCTCTTTGCAAAATACCTTGTGCATTGGTAAGAAATGTAGTTTTATTTGGGAAACTTGGTCTCCCATGAACCTAACTCTACTTAAGCACCTTCTGTAGAAGCTGAATGGAATAATTCATCTTTCCTAGCTGACACAGTATTGGCAGTTTCAGGCCAGATGATAAAAAAATGGCAATTTTTCGTTCATGCTGCTCTCTGCAGAAATGTCATTGCAGAAACACTAAACAACTAAATATTCACAGACAGATTTTCAATGAGGTTAAGCCTCATTGATAGTTGGGGTTCTAGCCCTAAGTTTTTAATTTCTTCAGTCTTCAGTATGGTTTCTTTTTATTTACTTTTTCCTAGCTCTTTCTCTTGCCTTTTATTTCTTCCTTTTTGTTTTTTTTTTTCCTTCTCTCTAAGGAGGAAATAAGGGATCATATTTTTTTTTAATAAAAAGAGGAAGAGGAAAAATACCAAAAGAGCAGAATTTGTCTTTATGAAAGAAAATACTGTAGATATTTTGCCAAAAAGGACACATAGTGAAAATAGATTAGTTCATTTGAACAGTATGTGGAAAATATATATTTCCTGAAGCAGGTGCTGCGAATGAAGAGGATAGGAAGAAAAATGTCTTGCGTGGAAGGTATTCTTCAAAATGTGATTTCTCTCATCACTTGAAGAGGCAGCAAAACATTGCACCACTGAGAGCTGTAGTGTTTCCTAGCAGGCTCTCCCTGGAATCTTCATTTGTTTAGTTACAAGCACAAATCTCTTGGTTGGCAATGTTCTCTGACTTTTTTAGCCTTTCAGGGAAGAGGTGGATAGAAAGATAAGATGGTATATTAGGTAATGAGGTGAATAGAAACTGAAAAAAAACAGGATTCTGGGGGTGAAGAAAGGGCATAATCCTGTAGCAGAAAAGATGCATCTTTTGAAGCACAGTTTATACTCAGCAGCCAATAGTTCTTTGTTTATTTCTTTGTTTTTGTCATCCACTATGAATAGCAAAGTAGAGGCAGGTACTGAGTTCATCTGGCAAGAAAAGAGTCATGTATTTCTCTAATTAATAGCTGATTTGCCAGAACACAAAAATATGGGCCAGCCAAACCAGTTCATAATCATGTGTTGTATTAAAAAATCAACATATTTTTGGCTTAACTTTCTTCAGAGTGAGGAGGTGAAATATTCTGGAAAGAAATCAATGGCCATTTTTAGACAAAATAAAAGTCTGATTGTCATCACCTGGTAATCAGACCTGGGATTTTCTTCCCCTTTTCACTATCAGCAAGGATAGTCTTCTGTCAGTGCCTCAGTAGGCACTGACAGACTTGTTGTAAAGTGTTTGAACATCTTCTTTCAGTAACTAGGGAGAGCTAAAACCAGTCCATCTGTTGCTGCACTTACACAGACTGGGAGAGAAATAGGCAAGAGCACTGAAACTCATCTCTCAAGATTAGGATGAAGAGAACTGACATTTCATGTGGAGAATCATAGTTTTTTTAACATGTTTTAATAGTTCATTAGAGTCAAAATACAAGGCAAGAGACTCCTAGTAGTTAGTGCACTCATTTGGGAAGGAGGGTCATGGATTCCAGCCCACATTTCAGTCACTAACAGTTTTTTTTCCCAGTGACTGCTTTATGTAAAATTCAAATATTTCTTTAGTTCAGGGATCAGGGATTTTGCTCTCTCAGATGAGTGGTCTAATGTTTGGGAGATATGTTGTCATAGTTTTCTTACTTATAATCCCTTTCTCTGGATAAATCACACAGAACAATTTTAGTTTCTCCACATTAGGTTAAAAAAAAATAAGTAAAGGCTTAATTTTAGTTAGACAAAGTTTTTGATGGCTCTAGGCTTTTGATGGTTTTTCTATCCCATCTTAGGATAGGAAAGACATTCTGGAACACCTGAATAATGAAGGAATATTGAAATATTGTTAACACTTGACTGCACACAGACACTCAGAATTACAACTTGAGGTGCCAGAAAAACCCAAGTGTTTATAAGTAGAAATCTGTATGCTCGAAGGATCTTCAGGGCTAAGCAACAGCAGAACAAAGATTTTAAGAATGAAAAGCTAGTTCAATTTAATTATAGTGATAGACATTAATTTGAGGATTAGTATTAAAGTGATTGGGAACTTTCATGACACCTAAAAGGACTGAAAAGAAATCCACCAACTCCTAAAAGCTTAGCTCTTTTTTACCTGAAAAAAGGCTCACAGGACAGCAGCAGATCAAGGAAGATGTGTTGATCAGAAGCCTTGGGTTTAGTAGATGCCTTCCCTAGATTCCCTTTGTTAGGTATTTAAACATGAATAATTAAACACTCTCTAACAGTGAATATGAAACTCAAGTTGCTCCAGGGGAGTTTAGGTCAGATATTAGGAAAAATTTCTTCACAAGAATTGTCAAGCATTGGGACAAGCTGCCCAGGGAAGTGGTGAAGTCAACATCCTTGAAGGTATGTAAAAAGAGCTAGCTGTGGCACTTAGGGGCATGGTTTTGTGGTGGACCTGGCAGTGGTGGGTTAATGGTTGGACTCTATGACCCTAGAGGCCTTTTCCAATTTTAATTAATTTATGATCCTGTATAATTTCCAAGCAGTTTAAAGAGGTAGCAAGAGCAACAAAAGTGAAAGGAAATATTTGCCAGATAAAGATGGAATTGTCAGCACAATGTTCTTCCACGTCCAAAGAATCCTTCTTCAGTGCTGTGCAGGGCTTGATGATTTTCACATCAGCTGCAGAAAGTTTCTCTCTATATGAAAATGTCAGCAAATCTAAAATGTATGCAGAATTAGAAACCAGGTTGATGAGAACTGAAAATGTGGTTGGGCGTGGCGACAGCTTCCAAATCCACTCTGTGCTCGTAAATTTTACATTGCTATTTTTAAAGGTTGTTTATGCTAACACATTTTTTTTAATTGGAACTTGACCAGATTGTGCATATTTTACGATGCCGTCACTTTCCAGAATATCATTCATAGTTTCTTTTTTTCTAACATTTACAAAATTTAATGACTTTCTTCCTATAAAAGATATAGGCATCTGCATTTTTTTGAAATACAATCAGTTTAAGCTGTTTAAAAACAGGAGGGGGGAACATCCTGCTTGATAGTTTACCAATAAAAATGAGGAAAGATATAAAAAAAACAACGGGAACAGACACCCCTTACTTCTAGCCTAAGACTTCTGCAAAACAGAATGCAGTGTTTTTCTGCTTGGATGAAAATGCAAATATAAGAATAACAGGATAGAGAAAGCTAGAAGTTTTTCAGTGAAATTGCACTTATTTAAAAAATGAGATTTCATTGATCCCCATTGTTCAAAAATTCTTGGGGCAAATGGGCTATTATACAATTGTGAGACAAAGTTAAAATTCCTGGAGGAGCAGGATCTCCAGGATTTTCAGAACTCTGGTTCTTCAGCTGTGGAGGAAATATTACTATAATTTTCTTCCAGTGATTAGAGGAACACACTTTTACTCACTCATTGGGCTGATGTTATACTGAATTGGTTTGGCTGACCTAGATTTTTCTTAATTAATTTATTTATTTGCATAGGGTTGAATATGAAAACTGATCCTACAGCTCAACTTCAATCCATCCTGTTTGACCTCCCTAAGGAGAGGAGAAATCACATGATCCAGTGCTCTGAGTACCGATTTCGTATAAATACACTTCCCTGCAACCTTGAGTGGATAATTCACATGACTCTCAGTGCAAAATGTGAAATGGAGGTACGGCATTTCTACGCCCTATGTGGAAATTCAGCCTAATTAACCGGGTAAAAAATACTCAATTTATTACTTACTGTGAATTCCTCTTTAAATCTGACTTGCACCCATATTCAAAACCAGTCACTGAAAAGCATGAGACCTTGTCTTGTTTTACTCCTTCAAAAGCATCAGATAATTTCTTTAGAACCGTCTTAGGTACTGATATTGTATTAGACTTAAAACTTTTCAGTAAATTATTTTCTCTGCCTTCATTTAAATGAGAGCCTGAGTTATCAAATTTTCTTGTATATTTTTACTACTTCTGAAGCTTAGATCAATGTGTCTTTCTTTTTAAACAGCTGTCCCTTTACCCAATTGACCTTCCTACAAAGACTTTCTTTGTTCAGATGAACTTCTTATTTTTTTCTTCTTCTTTTCTTCATCTTTTTTTAAATGAACCTAAAAGTAATTGTGTTCATCACTGTAAGCTGAAATACAATAACCACTTTTGAAAATAGTGCTTTGTACAATGGAGACCACTTGATGATGATCTGATATAAAAATAAACCTAGGAGAAAAGGTTGACTGAGGAACAGTATCCCAGAATATACACTATAACACTTGTGAGAGAAATGGGACAATGATAATACGAAAGACAGAAGAACTCCTTTGACCTGCTGAAGTTCTACTGTGCTACAGCATAACACAGGCAACCTTATAATTGTCCAGCTTTTAGTAGTACAAGAAGTCTGAAAACTGTAAGAAGTAGAGAGAAAGAGGGAGCCAACCTAAGAAGATCTGCAATGCAGAAGGCAAACCAGAAATTTTTGCCCCAAACTGGAGAAACAGATATTGTCTATTGTCTTGCCTTTTGTCCCTGTTTAGGAAAGGTTTAGAGCCTGTGCATCTTCAAAGTACAGACTCCGATTTTGTTGGTTTGTTTGTTGCAATACAGCAGGAAATGATTCCTATACTGATTTTCCTATTTCAGTCCCAGGTATTAAAGAAGACTATAATTTTAACTTATGGAAGCTTTCAGAAAATCACTGGTGTTTTAGAAACACTTTTCACAGGGTTATGCTTTGCTTTGCTATGTTTCTTAATAGCTAGGGATCTTATCCACACGTCTTCCCTTGAAAAAATCAGAAATCTCAACTGGATACTACTCCCCTTAGCTGCATGGTGCAAATATGACCCAGCAGAAGAGAGTTGAAGAGGTCCTTCCAGTACCCTTCATGGAAACTCTTGCTGTCATTAGGGGTACACAGTGGCTGTGTACACACTCGTTAACATTATAGACTCTGAGACCCTGGGTAGGTCATTGATTTAAATCCAGACTGCACAGGCAAAGCCAGGTGCAGCCACAGTGTCCGTGTCAAGCAGCAGGAGGCAGAAGGGAAGTTACAGTCACTGTGAATCTGCCTTTGGATATAACTAAAGGACGGAAAGAATAGGATCATAAGGATAACCAGTTATCTGTTCTGTGCTGTTTGCTGTTGCTGCGATCCTTTCAGGTCTGGGTCAAAATACTGGGAACTCTATAGATTCATCCCTTCCCCTCTCTTTTCGCTCCTCTACCAGAGTATTTAGAAACTATTTCCTATAGTTTGGAGAATTTTCTGCCATTGCTCACAATTTAGTCATAAATAATATTCCCCTTACATATAGGGATGGTCATAACAAACACAAGATTTATTTGTAGTATCTGTAAGGTACTATTGGAAAATAATTTCCTTACAGAGATCTTTAAATGTTTGGAGGTTTTTTTGGTTTCTTTTTTTTTTTTTTTTATATCAGTAAAATCTGATGTCTTAACATACCTGAGAGTCTTGGCCTGAGAGGCTTTCAACTTGTTAACACCACATAAGCCTCATCAGCCCACTGGACTCCCAGGTGGTGACCCTGCAATAGCATTCCTTACTGAAAGGAATGAGATCGCCAGGGCATAAGGCAACCTGTTTCCTTGGGCACAAGTACAGGTACACTTGTGATACACAGGCAGTAAGGCAGGGTGAAAAGTGGGCCATGCTCATAGGAAATATGCCTCAGATTCCTTTCTGAGAGCAGTGTCTCAAAGTTCAGACAGTTATTCTGTGCTTAAGCAGACCTTCATGTTGTTAGATGTCAGACTCTTGAACGTGTTCTCAGCTCTGTGTATGATTAGCAAAGGCAGCTGGAAGAAAGCATCAGAAAGCAGAAGAAGGGTCTACATCATAATAGAAGAGTGTCCTTAAGCCATGTGTCCTTGGAAATGCAACTTCTCCATTCTTCTGTGAGAGTTTATATGTTCCCAGACATTACACCACATCACCTCTGCAGAGGGTATAACGGCAATAGAATCAGCCTTTTATATTCTCAAAGAAAGGTCAACATATGCTTTTATAAACCTTGAAAACATCCCTTTTGCACTTTCTAATAATCAAATGTGTTGAAAGAACCAATCAATTCAACGTAAACATTTCATGTGCAGCAGTGTATAGTCATGCAGGACGATGCATAATGAAAAGCTCCAAAATAAAGAATGGACAAAAGTACATCCCTATTAAAAGCATAGATTTATTGACCCATCGATGTGTTTAAAAGGTCTCTGCTCTGAAACTAGGCTATATGTAAATAAGAACAATTGAAAGCAAAGGACAAATTCACAGGAAGAATTGAAACTATATGAATCATTCAGGCTTTCTGTAGCTGGACTTACAAATTATTTTTAACCTGTGCTTGTCTCTAATCCTGAATTCCTTTGGTATGATTAAAAAAAAAAGCGCCTGTTTCCATAAAAACAGTTCTTACCTAAATTAAAAGGCTGTGTCTTAACACTGCTGACTGCCTTATTTTTAAATCATAAACATTTTAAAGAACAGAAACATAAGAATTTATGGCAGCCATTTTTTAAACACTAGGAATAAGGAACAATGCAGCATTAATATTTAAAGTGAATATTGAATAGAACTATACTCATTCCTTAAAAAAAAAATTACAGTCAAACAAAACTAAGCAACATCATGGTATTCTTATTTTTAAACTTTTTATTCATGCAAGTCCATAAATTTTCTTTTTTTTACAAAGTGTACTTTCCACTCAACCCTGTAGACATAAAAATAATTCTTCAAGTGTACTGTTATGATTTTTATCTCTATTCAGGAAATAATATTGGAGAAAATATCTCTTTATATACATACTAAAGTGTACATGCCTATTTGTAACTGACACCAACTCTTCTGTGGACATCATTGCCTCAAGATAACTTGGGAAGCAAAACTTCAGGAAAATCATAGGATGCTGAGAAATTTTCTCTGGGAAATCTCTCAGTGCTTATGGCTCTGCCCTGCTTGGAAGTTCACCTTGCACCTACTAAGCAACAACAGCCCCCAACACACTCAGTAAAAGAAAAATACACTCTTCCCTGAGGTGTTCCAGACTGAAAGTGTTTCTTCTAATATGAGTGAAGATGCTAGCCTTCCAATGGTACAGCTGAAGTTTAATCACACCTAGCCTTTTGCCAGTCTTTTCCCAGGTCTGAGAGCAGCGAAGACATCTAGAGGGGCAGACAGCAAGAGACAGTAGTATTTGAAACCACTGAAGCAAGGACTTGCAGATCTCATCTCACAGAGTTGTCAGATATTGTATATACAAAAAAAACTACACAAAATTAAATTAAATGGGCCAGGAAGGTGGAGGAAGTAGAGGTTCCTCGATGGATTTCACACACATAACCTTTGTGTTTTGCTACTAAATTTTCCATTGAAACTAATGGAGGCTTATACAGCTAAATATATCTCCAAATCTGATACATAGACTAAGATGCTTCAGTGCATAAAGCAGTGGGATTAGGAAGAAATAGAAACGCACACATCATTAAAGAGTCACTCATGTTGGTGAAACAACAGAAAGTTTTAAACTGTACCCACTGAAGATGAGCAACGACTTGGTGGTCCAAAACGTGTTCTTTGGGAAAAGACTGATAGTTTGGGAAAGCCAACTTGAAAGTAATATATTTGGGGTGTACCAATTTATCCTGGTACACTTAGAGTATCTTTCCAGTGCCTTGATTCTGCCAAACAAAATTTTCAGCATTCTAAGTTGTCAGAAGACAAACTTGGGTCATTAAAGTTCTCCTATCAGCCCAAGAGAAAAAAGCGAAAATGTGGAGGACGAATGCCAAAAGACATCATGCTGAGTTATTATTAAAGTTGTTCAGATGGATTAGCAAGGTACTTCAAATGGAAGGAGGAATGTATCAAGCATTGTTCAACTTTCAGACAGACCGTTCTGGGTGAAGTTAGAAAATGTGGAACAGCATTAGGTTGGGGATTTTTTTTTCTTTTTTTTATATATTATTAGCTATAGAGTTCAGCAATTTTAATTTGCTTGTCTGTTGACATCCCCTTACTTGCTCTCAGTCAGACATTCAAATGAAACATAAATATCAGATGCCATCATTAACATCACTGGAGTTATACCATCTTAATCAGATATCCATAAAGTACTTCTAATTTAGGCAAAGCAAGAACCCTTGGGAAGGGAGGAATCACATTTTCTCAGACTCTTTCCAACCAGTTTTAAAAATAAAAAACTTTCAGGACTTCATTCCATGTTACCTATCAAAGTATTTTCTTCAGCAGTCACTTGCAGGTCAACCAAGTGTCCCTATCCTTATATCACACACCATTTTCTTACAAATTTTAGGTAAGTGTAAATTGGTTAATAGCTCGATGAGCTTGTAATGCATCAAATTAATCTGTTAATGAATGTGTAAAATCAGAATCAGGTGACCACTGCTTACAAGGTGAATCTCTTTTGGGCTTCTCTTTTTGGAATCCCTTTGTGCAACATCTAATAAAGGAAAAAGGTCAAAGTTACTGGTACTGGAAAATTTAAAGTCAATTGGAAAAGAAAGCTGAACAAATATTTTGATAATGAAAACTGAGAAAAGAGAAGGAAGAGCAAGCCTTTGAGCACATGAGATCTGGAGAAGAAGGATACTGGTTGGTGTAATAAAGTTGATTTCTTTTGCTACAAATCTTTATTTTTGACTACCACAAGCACAAAGATACCATTACTCCTAAACATGTTACCATACATTTCATACCGATAGCCATGGTGATAGTCCCCTGTTACTTTTAAAAAAAAATGAGCAAGAAAGTAACTTAGAAACCTGAATTTTAGAAATGGCTTTTCACAAAGCAATTAAGGAAAAAATCACCTTCAAAAGCCAGACATATCACCCTGTTTGATGAGCTAATACATCTGAAAAGAAGACAAATTTTTCCCAGAAATGCTAGGAACATAAAACTGAAGAAGACAGCCCTAGAGCCAAAGGCATTTCCAGCTCTAGAGCAGCTGGTAAATGTGCTGTGATCAAGTAGTCACTTTCTGACTTTTCTACTTGAAAGATAGACTGAATGTTGAGACACAAAACAGTGTTTCAGCACACTCATTAATTTTTTTCTGGAGTACGGGTTCAGCTGCCCTTTGTCCATTCATGTTACTCATGCTTAACTTTTGTGTGTTACACTGCTATGCAGGAATCTGCTTTGCTATGTAAGAATTAAAGAAACTTCCACTAAAATCAGTTAATGTTGTTCCTCTTAGAAATGAACACATCAGAGTCTGGCCCATATGATCAAGGAAAATGACTCTTCAAAGAGGCTTGCTGGTGCTGTTTTATTATGCAAAGCATGACCCCCAAATCTATGTTTATGTGATAGAAGAGAATGCCTCTGAAGGTAATAGATTTTGCCTTTTAAAAGAGTTTGTGTTACAAAAAAAATGCATTTAAGTGGAAATAGATCTAACATAATACACATCTTAAAAAGCTGTCACAAAATATATTTACCTGGCAGAACAGCTGTTCTGGTCCCCTGAGTAAATAATTAAATGTTTTAAAAGAATTGCACATATACATATTTACCTGACAGAGTGGAACAAATGCAGCCACTATTTTTTATCATACTTGGAATACCTAAAAATTATTTCTGCAAGGACATGATCAATATGGTCCCACGATTTGTAAACCTGTCCTAAGGGACTTTTCTGACGGAAAAATGCCAACCACCCCCTCAAAAAAAATCCAAAACAAAATCAAAACCAACCAACCAACCAACCAACAAAAACACACCAAAAAAAACCCCCACGAACCAAAAAAAAAAAAACAACCCAAACACAAAAACCCCCTGTTGGGGTGGCTCAGCCCACTCTTGGGCTGAGGCCATGGAATGCCAATCAAACCAGGGCCATCCATTGGGTGGATTTCCCCGCCCAAGACAGTGGGTCGGAGGGCAGATCAGGGGACAGCACTGAAGTCTAGGCTGCCTCCCCTTGGGCGGTCCCCAGGTTTAAGCTACCTCCCCCTGTTCTGGAAGGTTCTCCTTTGTTCGGTTATTCATTGGTTCCCTGTTGTGACTCCCGCCTCCTTGTTTTCCCCATTGGTTCCAGTTCAATTGTATCCTCCCCCTCAACAGTACCCCATTGGCTGTTTCCCTTTTCCCCGCCTTGTTCCACCCCTGCCCTTAAAAAGCCATGCACGGCTTCCCTCGGGGACTTTTCTGGTCCCTGGACCCTCCAGCAATAAACCTGTTGGAACCCACACCAGAGGCCCCTCTCTATTCCTTTACCTCCGGGTTGATGAGAGCCCAGACACTGGCTGCCTGTCATGCCTCCTCAGTGGAGGAAGCAGCACCCGCATTCAGCTTGCGTTGTGCTTTGCCACCGAAGGCATTCCCTGAGGACCTACTGGAAGTGACACTGCGTTCCCTGTGACTGAGAGCACACCAGAGCTCGACCCTTTGAGCCAGCCTGCATCACCCCCCCACAAAAATAGCAAGGGGAAAAATAACCCCACTACCAACCAACCCAAAAATGACCAAGAAAACCCCAGAAGCATTATGAAGACAGAATTATTTTTTATGGCAATTTTGATATCTTGGTTTTTGAGAATAATGATGGGAAATTCAAAATTGTGAGAATATTCTGGTATAACACTCTGAAGTTAATATTCCAAATTTCATCAATGGCATGCATTTTCTGCTGTGTACAGATATTTTCTCAGTTTGATCTAGTAACCTAGTTGCTTTTCAATCCAAGGAAGGTGGGAACACAAGCTGGAAAAATAATATGGAAAGCCTTTGTGTAGCCTGTGAGGCTTCTTGATAGTTTGGAAATGAGGAACATAATTCCAGCCTCACAGCCACAGCATTGTGGGGGGACTGGACCAGATCTCCAGGCTGAACCTGCAGAGGCAGTAACATAAAAACACAGCTATGTGTGTGTGCCATGCATGGGAGCTGTCCACACAACAGCAGGAGGTGGGAAAGACGCTCAGCTCGATGGCTGCTGGTGTTCATAGACAGCTGGTTTCTGTAGGAGGCTGAGCTAGAAAATGTCATGTTTTATGAATCTGCCTCCTTCACTCTCAGGATTCTGGTGAAAGACACAAGCAGAGCAAATCTCCAGTGTAAGCAAAATAGAAGGCATTTCCAGTACGGATGACTTGGCCTGAGGTCTGGTATCACACCTAATTTTTCAACAGCCAGTATCAAGTATAGGAAGAAGGGAAGAATAGAATCAATTTTGATCAGTATCAATTCAGCCTGTTTTGTTTCCTGTACCTGTTTCACTCTTGCAATACTTTTTCCCCCCCATAAAAGTGGTCCTCCTTACGTATAAAAGGATTTCTCTGTTGCAGTTATCAGGGAAAGTTTTATTTCTTACCGAGCAGCAGGGTTACAGTGACTTTTCATAAGGAATAGAAAGGGATTTCCAATATTAACTTTGGTTTTCCACCATCTTTACACCTATACAGAAATGATTAATTGTAGATGTCTGCAGTGCTGATATCACCTTAGAGGCTCTGCATAGTCAGTGAGCATTTCTAGGATGCAATTCATCTTATACCAAAGTAGATATTTAAAAGAGATCAGATGAATTGTGACCTGGAAGTGTCTATTGTTCTTCACCAAGTATAATGGAAGATGAGTGAGTAGGTAAGATACTGATTTCTGTACCTCTGTTGTCTAGATTTTGCTGCAAGCACGCCTGTCTCTTTCCTGGCCTGTGCAGGAGCAGACTCAATAGCTTCAACTCAATCCATCCATCAGACTGCTGTGACTCATGTTGAACTGGAATTTGGCTTGAATAAAGGTCATAACAAAGTCACAGGAAATGACATTTTCAGTCTAGCCACCTTTTCATTTTACTGGTATGCACACTGCTCTAAGTAGTATGTGTGAGTAAGAGAGCCTCTTTGTTTACCTAGGGAAGCATCAAGTCATTAAATCTGAAAAAGATGACAAACAGATGCAAGGGATTAATTCCAAACACGTCTGAAAGCCATTAACAATGCTATCTGAGCTTCTCTCACAAACCTGAGAAGAAGATCGTTATTTCTGCTATGTGTAACTTTTCTGTTGCTTAAGTAGTCACTGACTTTTTGAAAACACAAAACTGAATTATATATTTTCTCAGGTGAGATTTCTGAAGAGTCCTTTTCACAAAATATGAGGTGATGCAATATTTTACTATATGTGAATTAAATATCTGTCTTTCTGTATTGAAAAGCCCAAACTGTCTTTGGCAATGACATGTCTGTGAGCACACTAAGGGTACCAGAACACATGTATAGGTGTAATTTTGGCACCAGATTCCATTTGTTTTATCCATCCAGAATAACATTCCAGGATCTTCTCAGTCTTAAGGAGGAAATGTGACTGAAGAAACCATCACATTGAAAAAAAAAATACTTCTAAGTGGCCTTATCCTCCCTGAACATTTCAATTCCATAAGACAGCTGGGATATATGAAGTAGTTGTTGATAAGATCTGGTGATAGAGAGCTCATATGAAAATACTAATTAAAATGCTTGAAAGAAGGGTTTCTCACTTGGTTATCTGCTTTACCCTTTATGTTCCAACCAATAAATAGAATCTCATATGCAGATGGTTTCTTAGCTGTTCAGAGGAAAAGGAGGCTTGAATCATGAGCAGACATGGACTATAAGAGTGCTTTAACCTTATGAACATTTCCTTGCAGATATGAGAAAGAACTGACCTGGTTTGTTTAATTATGCGAGAGGATTTGAAGCTGAGAGAAGCCTCCAGCTGCCCAGAGTGAGATTCTGTCTCCGAAATGGATTTGAAGAGGTTTCTGGACACTGTTTGTTATCAACTGCAGTTTTAGGTGCCTCACTCTTACCCATCCGTGTCCGCAAGAGCCTGTGACCATCTCAGGTGTCTAGCTGCCTCCAGACATTGTAGCAATTAGCTGGACATTGCCACTTCAAGAATAGATTTAATTTATAGTTTGGACAATTCCTCTTCCCATGCTTCAGTCAGCATCTGGAAAGTGGTGACAGTAGCTCTTGCATTTTTTTCCCAGGAGTGGAAAAAATAAGTTTAAAAAAACTGCAGCTACAATATCTTCCTAATTAAGCTGTTATGGAATAAGTTCTCATTTCACTTACCCTGGTGTAAACCAAAAGTAAATTATAGCTTCCTTAGTCTGTATCTGTATATGTTGTCACAAGAAAATTAGTTCGGGAATCTTTATTTTAAATTCTAGTATGTTATTTGTTTGGGTTTTTTTTATAGGATTATGGTGAAACTGTTGATTAGAGGGGAGAGACTTTATTCAAACTGTTTGAAAGACAAGGAGGAAGGGCTATTGCACTGATGAAGCATAATCACATTAATATTTTATTGCTGTATTTGTCAATATATTACTGCAATATTTTATTGTATACATTATTAAATGTTGCTGTTAAATGTTTTATGCTGGTTTGTTCCATTTTTTTTTTTATGTTGACTGTGATAAATTTTGATTGGAAAGATCTTTTTCTATTCCTTTGGAACAAGAAAAAATGATATCATTACATTAAAGAGAATTTATGAGATCTAAGTCAAACCCAGTAAATAAAAAAGGTGGTATTTTTCTGCCTCATCTTAATCTTTCCCCTTCCCACTTGCTCTCTTTGTGTGAGTTCTCCATTATTTTCTCAGAAACTGGAGGGTTTATGGCTTTAAAATCTGTATTGTTGGAAGCTGAGAACTCTTTGCCTTTTACAGTATCTCTACAAAACATCTGTAAGTCCTAAGCAACAAGCAGGAATTGGTTCAAGAAGGAACTATAGATGAATCACTAAGTAATACTCTCTACAGTTTGACTTCCCAGGGGAGTGAAAAAAAAGGAATAAAAAAGCAACATACCAACCAAACTACTGAAAATAACATTGTAAGTATAAGCTATTGAATGGAAAGTTAGGAGAAAAAGGAAAGAATACAGAAAGCAGGGTGATGCTAGCTCCAGAAGCCAGGAAATTAAATGCAAGACTTTTGAAGGCTCCAAGTACATATAGATCCTTAATAGGAATATTGTGCCTGCCTGCCGCTTGAACCTTTGAAAACACCTTCCTGAAATCCTTTATCTCCTTTTCATGCAAATATGCCATAGCCATAACAGTCATGGAAGACCTGCACACTCTTTAACAGGGAAGGAAGGACGGAGGCAAAATGTAGATCGCTGTGTAGAAAGCCTAGTAAGACACTGCTTCAGAAATGGAAATCCTGAGGAATCATGGCAAGGGGGGTCTAAATGCTTAGAGAAAACCTCGAGTCATTTCATGTGGGGCTGAAAAAGAGAAAGTTAGGAGAAGAGGGACTGAGAGGAGGCCTCATCACAGTTACAACTTCCTTGTGAGGGCAAGAGGAGGGGCAAGCACTGATCTCTTCTCTCTGGTGACCACTGACAGGACCCAAGGGAATGCATGCAGTTGTGTCAGGGGAGATTGGGGGTGGATATCAGGAGAAGCTTCTTCTCCAGAGGGTGGCTGGGCACTGAACAGGCTCGCCAGGGCAGTGGTCACAACACCAAGCCTGACAGAGTTCAAAAAGTGTTTGGACAATGCTCTCAGGCTCGGGTTCTGACTCTTGGGAAAAGTCCTGTGAAGACTTAAGAGTTGGACTTGAAGATCCTTGTGGGTCCCTTCTACCTCAGGTTGTTCTGTGATTCTGTGATTTTGCTTCTGCCTTTTCTCACTGTTCTGTTACTCTTAGAACATCCACCCTGTGCTGGCAGTCTTTGCTGCTGCCTAAGCATCCTGCTTTAAGGGAGTTTGAGAAAAACTCCCCAGGGAACATCTCCTGAGGCATCCATGTCTTCTGTCATTATTACTGTGAGGACTGCCTGGAAACTGAACAAACTGCTGCTTGAACAATGGTTGTTCAATAATCACTGGATAAATGTTTAATAAATTTTGTAAGACCACAGACTTTGAATATACTTTCCCATCTTATAGGGGTTATTTTTCTGTCAGAGGAGCCACCCACCCCACCTATTTCCTCCAGGCTGTTTCCTGATATTATCTAATGAAGAATTTGAGGTAATTTATTTAGAATTTCCTTCCAGTCATGTATGTGGACCATGGATTCTTTTGAAGATATGTTGATAATTAGGCCTAAAGCAAAAGACTAAATTTCTTCCTTTTGCAAATACCAGCTGTCCCATCTCATCAATCTACAGCAGAACTTAGCCATTTTTTTCCTATAAGGCCAGGGTATTTCCTCAAATCCCAGTGGAGTATTGTTTATGAGTGTGGTTTTTAATAGCATTCACCTTAGTAGATTGAACTGAGCTCTTGGTCATCCTTGACTGATCCTTCCTTCATCATCCAGAAAATCCTTTTTCATCTTCCACCATAATTATAATATGGCAGCCCTATCTAACTTAGTTCATTTTACAATTAACTGCTAATTATTGAATTCTCTCTGACACCAATCTTTACCACAGCTCCATGCCTATATGTAAATTATTTTATTATTGACAGACTGACTGTAAAGTGCAACAGGATTTTTTTCTTTAGATTTTTGAATGAAAGACAATTTATGTGAATTTTGCTTTGTCAATGCCTAGATTCACAGAAATGTGTATAGCTGTTATTTGTGTGCATACATAGGTACATGCAGTCCCATACAAATGCTTTGTTTGCTGATTGTTGTGTTATATTATTTAAATTTTTGTTTTGTTTTGTTGCTGTGACATTTTTGCGTTCCATAATATCTTGGAGGGGTGGAAGTGTGGAGTGTTTGTTTTTTCCTCTCAAGGGAGACAAAATTTTCCACATGAAACTCTAATGTTCTAGCTTAAATGAATGTGTGTGTTGTAAACAGTCATTAATGTCATGGCAATTTTTGTTAAAGTTATGTCAGTGCTATTCTTTGGCAGTTAGATGTGCAAAGAAGAAAGTTTGGTTTTCAAGACTGCAATAAGGGAGAGAGGTCAGGGCAGCCACTTTCTAGACACACACAATGACACCTGCTCTGCTCTGGAACAGTCAGACGAGACACAGGAAAAGACAGTATCATACTAAACTGTTCTAGGGGACTTCTACATATGAGAAATGGTGGCTGCCACCTCTTTGCCAGAGTCAGGTAACTCTTACCTCTCACCTCACGTTTACATTTCCCTGTGTAAGTAGAGTGATGAGGGTCATGCTCCAAGTTTTTGTCTCTGATTCCTGGACTAGATACAGTGCTCAGCATCCTAAGTGAGGGACAGGACATTCAGCTGCAATTACCAGTGACTCACCTTCCTTTGGCTCTGGCAACAGAGGCTTGTAATTTTGGGGCTGGACACTCTGAGCTCTGTTTCTGCTGAGATATTAATGGCTGAGGATAGTACAAAGTGTATTGGCAGCTGCAGCATCGCTGAAGATCATCAGTTAGTTAATCACAGTGTATGCAGTGTAACAACTCCATCCTATTAGCAGCATGTTGTGGGATTTTTTTGCAAGAAGATTTAGAGTTTCTAAATGACATTTGGTCCTGCATGCCAAGTGCTGTATTTTCCCAAACCAATAGGCAATCCCTGCCCCAAAAAGCTTAGACCCTGATCCACAGAGGTAATTCAGCTCTTACTTTCTAGTCCATCAAGATAAATTACCTTGATTTACCTTTGTGAATCTGGGCCCAGAGTTGAAAGAAACAAAGCATAATAGGAGAGAAAGTGTTACTGTCCCCATGTTGCACAAAAGCACAGAGAAATGGATTTGCCCAAGGTCATGTAGGGCACAACTGGAACAGAATTCAGGTCTCTGAGTCCCAATCTAACATATTAACTACAGATTCTGCTTTCTTCCCCTCTGTGCTTTTATACTTTCATGCATGGTACAGAAAAGACCAAGTGCCATGTATTATTGAACCAATCTCTCCTTTTTAAGCTCCTGACTTTCTGTTGCAAAGGTGTTTAGCAGGAAATTAATCAAGGGTAAAAGAAAAAAAAAAAAAAAAGAAATAAATTAAAGGAATCTATAAATGTATTTCCAGCAATTTGCAACTAGAAAGTTAGATCAATACAATATGAATCAGAAAATACAATAGGAAAACAAACAAAAAAGGCCTCTAAGTTAAAGAATGTCATACTTACATTCCCACTGTGTTAAGCCCTTTAGAAAAATTCACCTCATCTGTATTATTTCCACTCTAATTCACTTTAAAGACAAATCTCATAATTTCCACTTTTACATATGCCAACACCCAAACCAATTTCAATAAGGTTTATTCTGCCTGGACCATGGTCTTGTAAGACCCCCCTCACCTTTGAAAGCTGTTCTGGAATTTGTTGCTCATATTTCTTTTTTTTTTTTTTTAATTATTATTATTTAAGGATCATAAAGTGTAAGTCAGGTTGCTGCATTTTCAGAGACAGATGAAGCAAAGTGCTCCACTGGGAGTATTCACCCCCAGTGCCTTGCTGTATTATGGCATATGGAGTTGCGTCTCCAGGCGCTGACATTAGCAGTCCTGCTTCAGGTAACTCATTTAGCTTTGGTGTCATTTTACAATAAATATACCATCCACCGACACAAATTAGACAGCTATTGAGATTAATTTTGAGGGACTATCGGCAACATCTTAAATCAAAAATCATTCTTTATTAGCATGCTTGGCTGTACAGTGCTCTCTTTTCCCCTTCCCCCCTCCCTTCCCTGCCACAAGAATAAATGAGCCCCCATGGTTGACACAGCGCATCAAGTGTTTTATAATAGTCTAATTGTAGCTAATGGTTTGTGCAGCTAATTAAGGCCCTATGAATTACAGTAATCAGTCAGCCTCATCTTCTAAACCAGATAGTTCTATTCAAGCGTCCCTTTAGGAAGAAACAAAAAAAAAAAAAAAAAAAAAGAATCAGGAGAAAAAAATCTGGAGAGAAAGGAAAGAAAGAGAAAAGAGAGCATAATGATGTGGTATGTTCATTATAGTGCAAATAAATTAATAAAACTTTTCCTTCCATTTCTTGTTAGTTATTACAGAAATGCTTATGTAAAGCATTTATTTTGTCCTGGCATTATTATTTGCAAGAGCAGAAGAGGGAATTATGGTGTTCTTATTTCTGATGATACTTTATTGGGCAAGAATATCTTCAGCTGGGCAAAAAGCTCTGGCTGACTTGTGACCCATCATCATTTAAGATAAAAGTTTAAATACAGGAAGGGTGTACGTAAGCACTAATTGCATGGTAACCACATGTTGTGGGTGAAACCGGAGGCTGTAAATGCAGAGTGTTTCATTAAGTTATGGAAAGAGCTTTTTTTTATCAAGATGGTGGGTGGCTACTTTGAAAGAATGTCTGTACTGCCCAGGATATTTACACACCAGCTCATCCATGCTGTTGTGGGTTAAGCAGCTAAGCATTCTGTAAGGAGTCCTTCACTGCTCCCTTCTCCCCACAGTGGAATGGAGGAAGAGGAATGGAAGAACAAAAGGAAGGAAACACACAGGTCAGGATAAAAATCTCTTAATAAGTGGAGGAGTGGAAGAAGAGAGAGAAAAAACAAACCAAAAAACTTTATGCAAAGACAGTAACTCACCATCTCCCATCTGTAGAACAAAACACAGATAGTATCCAACCATAAAATGAGCTGCTCAGTCCTCTCACCTCTCCTTTATTTTTGAGCATGACAATATACAGCATGGAATCTCTCACTGGCATGTTTGGATCCTCTGCCTGCTTGTGGCTTCTCTCAGCATCTGTGCACCTTAAATGTAATTATTGGGATGTGAGAAACAGAAGACCTTGATGCTGTGTAAATACTGTTCAGCAATAACTAAAATATCAGTCTGTTGTCAGTGTCATTTTGGTCAGAAATCTCAAGCAGCACCAAACAAGCAGCTATGAAGAACATTAACTCCAACCCAGACAGACCCAACACACAAACCTTTTCTTGACTGCAGGGTATCTGTCATTCAAATCCTGAGCTCTACATTTACAAATCCCACTTGGCAGCAGGCAATGCTGGGGCTCATTCTGGAGAATTTTCTTATTTGGGAGAGACTGCCAGAAGTGTAGAGGAGATAAAAAGAGGTACCAGTTAAGCACAGAACATCGAATTCCCTTCTCAAATCTTAACGTAGATGTGTAAACTTATCATCTTAAGCCCTCATTTGAATTAGTAGTAAGTGGTGGGCAATTTTAGCACATAATATCTCTAACTTGTTTTAAGTAGCTAAACACCTACCTTTATCCAGATAAAGTCTAGTGAGAAAAGTCTCCCAACCAGCATGCGCACCCTGTCCACCTTGAAGGCTGGTATGCACTGGACATGACAATAATGGTAGTAGAGGATCCTAAAGATCACACCTCATTTTTAATGAAAACTATGGCTCAATATGAGAAAAGTTTGGACTTCAGCATGACCCATGTACAGAGATGGTGGACTGAAGCAGCAACAGAACTGAAACATTTTGTTTAAATTTTAACAATCCAGACTTCAAGGCTTCTATATACAATTATTTTGGCTATATCTAGGGTTGTGAATTAAACTGTGCCAGGGAATGCTCCCAGTGTTTTGTTTTGTTTTGTTTTTTAAAGTTAATATTGTTTAATTATACAAAAAAAGGCTTATTCCATGCCACTCATCTTGAGTTTGAATAGATGATCCTTGATGCTGTAAAATTACTGTTGTGCTTGACAAAGTCTACATGTTGTTGAGTTACAGGTTCATCATCTACAGCAGCACTGATCAGAGGTACCAGACATAGCTCCATATAAGCCAGTGTGTTTAGACATCCCAGGATTTCATTGCTCATTTCTGTTACACAACTGTCCAACACAGGTCCATATTTATGATCTGTTAGCATTCAGACCTGAAGAGTTTCAGTCTTCGTGTTACATGCAAAGCCTTGTCCAGCTGTAATTTTCAGAACTTACCTCCAGTAGCCTGAGTTGAGGGTGTCCCTCAGCTCTGTTCATGTTTAGCAGAAGAAGGAGGCAAGCTGTGTCTTCATTGCAGAAGAGATCTGCCTGTGATACAGCCCAGAGTCAAGGTTCTCAGATGCCCATCCCAGCCATGTGGAAGATGGTGCATTTCTTGCTTTGGTGCATAGAAAGATATGGGAGATGATATCCCTCTGATTCCTCAGCTTGTATGAGCAGGGACCAGGAGCTCTGAGTGTACTTCTGAGCCCACTGTCCCTGCAGCATAGACATATTGATAGTTGTAATGGTAATGGATAGCTGTGAATGTAAATGGTAGCCTTTGTAACCAGGTGCTCTCAACAGTTACCTAAAATGTAAGAAGCAGAGATTGACTGGCTGCTTTGCATTAAAACAGAGACAAAAACACCTCTCCTACGACAAAAGACTGAGAGAATTGGTATTGTTCAGACTGGAAAATAGAAGGCTTTGAGGTGACCTAATTGTTGCCTGCCAGTACCTGAAGGGACCCTACAAGAAAGATGGAGAGGAACCTTTTCCAAGAGCATATACAGGACAAGGGGGAATGGCTTCAAACTGAGAGAGAGTAGGTTTAGATTAAATGTTAGGAAAAAAAAATCTTTATTGTGAGGGTGCTGAGCACCTGGCACAGGTCCCCCAGAGAAATTGCAGCTGTTCCATCCCTGGAAGTGTTCAAGGCCAGGTGGGATGGGGCTCTGAACAACCTGCTCTAGTGCAAGTTGTTTCCACCCATGACAATAGAGTTGGAACGAGATGATCTTTAAGGTGCCTTGCAGCCCAGGCTGTGATTCTATGACTCTACGTATAGTATGTATATCCCAAATTTAAACTGATAGTAACTTTTACTGTTCCACCATTTGTTTGAGAACTTCTGAAAGTCTTGGTCTTTTGGTACCTGGCAGAAAGCTCCTGAGAAACTTGGAACATGATGAAAAAAATAATTTAAGTGGTTCCTGAAGGAAAAACAACCAGTTTAATAAACAAGCAACCAAAAACCTAAACAAAAATATTTTCCTGATTGAATTTCCTTTCTAATTTCTTGACTTTTTTCTTTTTTTTTTCCCTCCCACCTATGTTGTGGGAATTTCTTTGTTTCAGAATCTCATTTTTTTGAAAACTTCCAGTACCACACATATTAGCAGACTGCACTGCCTGACGTTGCAATTTCCTCCCTTTTACAAACAGCCTATCACAGCCTCTCAACATCAGCTGCTTCACATTTACAGTCCGGCTTTGTATTTCAAAAGTTGCTAGTCCATTTTCATGCAAGAGCAAACCTCAGTTAATGAATGGCTCATTCCCTGCTAGTAGGAGACCAGCATAAGAGGTCTGAACCATTTTTAATGCATCTGAAGCTCTGCTTCAGGTAAGCAGGGGCTGGGACTGGTCAAGTACTAAATGCTATGCATATGTTCAAGTGCTTTGCTGAATCAGGACCTGATGAAGGTCCATTTACATCAGTCCATTTAAATCAATTCTGATCTGTAACCCCTCTACTCACTGCTATTTTTGAATTATATTTTTCATTTGCAGACTGGATTGAGTATTGCTGTTATGATGAACAGAATAGGAAGAAGGTTGAAAGATTCATGGAATATATTTGTGATTTATTTAATGTGAAACAGACCTTGTATCTCCAGAAGTGAAACCCTAATATACTACCTAGGATTGAACTTAAATTTGGGTTGATAAAATTAGGCAAATTTCCCACCTGTTTTAATGGACCTTGCTTTTACATATTCCTGTGGCTCTTCTAGATCTAGTCCCATAGTCATGCTTTCTCTTTTTCTTTATGTTTTCTTTATATGTTTGGATGCCACTTGCCTCAGTGCAAGGTAAATATGGTTTCAGATACAAAATATGCTATTTATGCTTAGGTCATGATTTTCATTCATTGTATATACTTGCTTCTTGCATAAACACCCATAACAAAATAGGCATGAACAATCAGATCAAAAGAATGCCTGATATAATAAAGCTAAGGGTGGAGTCATGCTGAAGCTTATGCTGTATAGAACCAGAGCTGAAATTTAGAAGTATTTGAAATTCAGATACAGCTAAAATCCCCTAAGTGGTTGTGGCTCCTTCAGTAAACTGTATTCAAAGTGAAATTATCTCCTTTTCCCTGACCTGCCTATTAAGTTATCGTCTCAGAACAGTCACTGTAGAATTTTCTAAAATTAATGGATTTATTAGTGATTCCTGAGTCGGTATGGTTGGTTTTAGATGAAGGTACAATATTGTCTTTTATTCTCATTTTTTCCTGCATTCCTACAGCTCTTTAACATTTACAGAAATGTTACATTAGCAAAAAGAATAGCCTCATCTCTGTCCCAGATTTATATAGGCTACACACAGTGTAACACCACTCCAAAGTACTCTGTCTTAACAATTATATAATTAAAGTAATTAAGAAGTTATCTAAATAATCATTGAGGAATATTAACAAGGAAGATTCCCTGCACAAGAAACTTTTCTTCTGAATGAACTATCAGATAAATATGAACTGGGAAATAGGATAACAAAAGGTTGTGTGATTTATTAAGGGTCATAGAGCAGGTTATAGTAGAGCCATAAATATAATCCAGATCTCCTAATTCCCATTCCAGTGTTTTGTGATTTACATCAAAAGTATATCACACTGTAAACTGACTGAATGGGATTGTTCTGCTCAAATAGTAATGGTAAGTATGACAATTATTATTATCATTACTGTATGTTGGGAAATTAAATAAATAAATTACCACTCTATTCTAAGTAGGGGGCAGCTTGCAGAGTCAAGATTTGTAGAGCTGTCTGTATGTATCTGATGACCTTAAAATACTCTATTCACAAAGGACTTTCTCCCCTCTGGACAAGTAATGAGTTAAATGTCAGATGGCCTTGACCCAGTGGGGAGAGTTGAATGAAGGCTTGTATCTGTACAAAGTCATATCAAGCACCAGAAAAGCAGAAATTCACAATCAGTTTGTTGTGCTTTCCAAAATTCTTTGACTAAATCTGCAATCAGTAAGGGGATCATTCAAACCCAAACGTCAAGAGGGTAAACAAGCCATATCATGTGAATTATCTTGGGACATCAATTTGGAGCTTTTGTAGGAGGGATGCTTTTGCTACTCTCCTCTTACACGTAGTCAGTATTCCTGAGGGAAAATAAAACCCACCACCAGAAGTGAGACTTGTACTGTCACCTTTTTCACCTAATTCAAGATTAACTAAAGAATGAGCAAGAGAACAAAGGAAAATGAGTATCACTTTAGCTTCTTTACTAGAAGGAAGTTCCTTATGTGTATCTTCCTTCACCCACAACATTAAAAAATATATATTATATTACCACTCCCAAGTGAAAATGAATCCTTAAAGAACACTGGGCTCTTTGTGGCCTCCAGACTATATATTCATGCTTCATGTTTATATATATATACTAATATTTTTTAATTTCTACTCACATCTCCAACATTGTGAATGATATTGATATAGGTGAAATAGGAAGAAGTGGAAAGAAGTGTTGTCACAGTTATCTATAATTCAAAAGCTGGATACTATGTGGACACAAGAAAGCTATCAGTTTGTACCTTTTTTAGGAGCCTATGCTTTATTCTTCACAAATGCTCAAATATTTGAGCTGCTGCATAAAATCAGCTTTGAATGAACCCTTTTCAACACCTATAGAGACTTCTAAGATACAGCCCTGCATTAAGGAAGAGATGTAATGAGTAAGGTTCAAATCACAGGAAAAAATAAGATTCAAGGCAGTCATTTAACAGGTGTCTTTTTGTGAATATCATGCTGAGATACACTTCTCTCAAGGCACTTCTTAGGAGCATAAACACCTGATTTAAGATTGTGGATTCTATTTCAGAAGTTATTAAAAAAAGATGTTCTGTACAGCTACTCAGAACACAGAGCTTGCAAAGTCCTTTTTAGATCTCAGTGTATAAATGTGTGAATAAAATATGCCATATAAAAATTAGTTGTAATTAATGGAATTTTTTAAAATTTTTTATTTTATCATATTTCATTTTATTTGTGTGACTGTACTGTCTCCATTTCTTAGTCAAACTCTTGTGCTCAAACAATTATTCTGAAACTTATTTCCCCACTGTAACTTAGTTCAGCTTTCAGCCTGTGTGATTTATCAGAACTAAACTTAAGCTTGTAACTAAGATTTCCACTTAACTGTGACTGTTTAGAATAGGAAAAAAAACCTGTTACGATCTATCCTACAATGTTCATAGATACAGACACTTGTAAAGACTGATTTTACTAAAGTGCAGTGAATATATACATCCATTTTGTTTGTTAACAATGAGAACAGAAAATGTTGACATTTATATGCAAAATCCTTCCCCATAAAAACAATGCAGTGCACTTTAAACTCTTCACTATTCCATCAAAGAAAAACACAGGTTCATGGATTTTAAAGTCAAAAGACCTCACAGAAAAAATTAGGCTCAAAGCCTAATTTTGAAGACCATCCAAACATATGCCGAACACAGAAAGATGCAAATCTGGGTGATGCTGATCAGTTTTTCTTTCAGACAAGTTTTGAAGATCTCCAAGGATTAAGACCTTTCCCATCTCTCTTAGCAACCTGTTCCAGTGCTTAACAATTTTTATCATTATTTTATTTATTGTTCCCTTTTATGCAATGAAAAATTCTCTTGCCACATATTGGAACTATTGCCTCTTGGGGTTTTTTTATGTATATCTCTGAGAGTAGTCAAGTTCTATCATCTCTATCATGGTGTAGATGGAAGCTGGAATAATACTTATTCTTGTCTTTTCCAAAATAATGTATGTTGATATATTCCAGCCTTATCTTGATCATCTGCTCCCAAACTCACTGTTTGTTCATTGTTTGGGTTTTTTGTACTTGAAGGCCAAAACTGGACACAAGGCTCTATATGACTTCATATGACTCTAGCATATGAGTGTGTCAAAGGGTCATTGTCACTTCCTAAAACGTGCTGGTTACTCTTTGGTTAATGAGGATCAGCGTTTGGTTGGCGTGGGTTGTCAAGATGACACATGAGTGCCTTGTGTCAGCAAGAGTCTTGGTCCTTTTCTGTAGAGCCACTACATAGCCATTCCTCAGCCTGTACTGGTGCATGGTCATTTTGCTTTGGAGAGGGCTTGGTTTATCCTGTGGTTCAGACTGCTGGCCAAGGTGTTAAACTACTAGTACTGATCCCAGGGATGCTCTTCATTAACCATCTGTCTTTCTGACAGAAATCATTAGAGTTGGAAGGGACCTTTGGATATCATGCAGTCCAACCCCTCTGCCAAGGGAGGGTCACCTGGAGATGGTAACACAGGTAGTTTTGGATGTCTTCAGAGAGGAGGAGTCCACACCCTTTCTGGAAAGGTGTTCCAGTGCTCTGCTGCCCTCAAACAAAGAAGTTCTTCCTCATGCTGAGGTGAAACTTGTGTTTTAGTTTATGGCCAATGTTCCCTGTCTTGTCACTGGGCACCACTGACAAGAGTTTGGCACTATTTTTGTCACCCTCCCTTGAGATATTTATACACAGTAATGAGATCCCCTCTCAGACTTCTCTTACTTAGAATAAATAGGCCCAGCTCCTGCAGTCTCTCCTCATTAAAGAGATGCTCCAGACCCCAAATCATCTTTGTGGCCTTCCCTGGACCTACTCCAGTACCTCCATGTGTTTTTTGTGCTGAAAAACCCAGAACTGGACACAGGGCTCCAGATGTGCCTCACCAGGGCTGAGTAGAGGCGGGATTCCCTCCCTCAGCCTGCTGGCCACACTTTTCCTGATGCACCCCAGGATACCTTTGGCCTTCCTGACTGCATGGTCACATTGCTGACTCATGGTCAACTTGTCACCCACCAAAGCTCCTAGGTCCTTCTCCACAGAGCTGCTCTCTAGTAGGTCAGCCCACATCCTCTGCTGGTGTTTGGGGTTATTCCTCCCTAGGTACAGGACCCAACACTTTCCTTTGTTAAACCTCATTAGGTTTCTCTACTCCCAACTCTCCAGCCTATCAAGTTGTGGAAACCTGGAATTATTCCTTGCCAATAGAAGCTGAGGCAAACATTGAGCAGCTAAGCTTTTCTTGTAGTTTTTAGCATAACAACTCCTGTCCTTTCAGCAGCCACCCCATGTTAACCTTGGTCTTCCTCTTGCTGGAAGTATTCTTTTCTCTTGCTAAGTGTTGCCCTTGACATTCCTCACCAGTTTTAACTCCAGCTGGGATATGGCCTTCTTAATTCAATCCTTGGATGCCTGGACAGTGTTCACAGAACTCACAGTTCCACATCGAGCTAACCTGGCCCCTGGCCATGCCAGCCTGTTTTGCGTAGATCAAGATGGATCATTCTGGTGCTTTGAGGAGGCTGCCTTTGAAGATTTTGTCTTCCAGGGCAGATTTCAAGCTTTCACACATGCCAACTGCCTAAACCTACTCTCCTGATACACAGGATCTTTACATTGGTATTACCTTCTTTTTTTTCCTCCTCAATATTAACTCATGGTCACTGTGGCCAAGACGGCAACTCTCAGATTACTGTTCAGTTCTGCTTTATCTGAGTAGTGAATCCAGCACAACATCTCTCTTAGTTTGGACATTCACCATCTTCAACAAAAAATAATGACAGCAGCCCAGCTTAACCTACTGTGTAGCACCAGTCAGAGTCTTTCATGCTTGACTCCAGGGTTGAGCCTGGTAGCTTGTCTTTGATTAGAACATCTTTTCCAGAAAAGCATTCAGTATTGATCTGAGGACCAAAAATTTGTGAATAAGACAGTTTTGTGTATAGTTTTCCTTCCTCATTTGAAGTATATACTTATGTTTTATTTTAATTCACATGATTTCACCTTTCGTATTATGGTTTATCTAACCTTTTCTGCATTTTTTTTCTTATAAAGGTACTTACACAGAAAAATCGTGATAGTGGGGTAAAAATAGATGATCGAGTTTTCATACTGAGAGAACATCTTTTAACATTCTCTGCTTTCTGGAACTTGGAAGCGTAAAAAGTTTCAATAAGGAGAAAGAGCAGTGACTTCCGATATATCTAAAACTTTGTCTAAAGGCTTGAGCTAGTCCATTCAGGTATTCACTGAGGCAATTCACTCATTCCTATTGTATATGTAATAAGCATTACTGTGGGCCTCAGGTAAGACTTGAGCTGGAAAGTAATAGTATAACCTTATCAGAAGCAAAGAGTGTAGCTTCTGAAACAATGACTTTTACATAGTGAGTATGATAAATGAAAGCATTTTCCTCTTGTTTAAGAAACTAGGTTTTTATGAGTTTATTGTAGGATACTTAAAAGGATGGAGAAATCCTTTATTTGAGTTTGTAAATTTTATTGGCACCAGTGTTTCCATCTTCCTTTTTTTAATCCTGGGATTTATTGCTTTTTTTATTTCAAAGCAGTAAGAACTTGAGAGAAAATTCTCAGCACAATGTGTCAGACTTTTCTGCTCAGGTGTAGAAGGGTTTTTTTAGTTTTCCACTTCTCCAGTTTGGCTGACATGTTAAAACTATCTCTTTATGTGTCTGTGCTAGTAGTCATTTAAACAAGGAATTTTAAACTTCATCATTTTGAAGGGTTTGGTTGTGGTTGTTTTTTTCCCCATCAGGATCTCTGTATATTCCTTTGATTTAGGATTTATGAAATTAATTTAGCTGCAGGCTTTTTAAAATTTACTTTCTTATTCCTTATTCAGTTTATCTTTGTGCAGTTCCTTCCTGTATTTAAGAAATCTCTTCAGTTTTTATGAACAAAATGTTATTTTTTAAAGCAACTTTCAGCTTTGGAGTTCAACATATTAAAACATTCTCAGAATGATGGATGGCAATTTTCTGAGTGCAATTAATCTTCAATTTCAACTGATTTCATGATGTTATTGTCACAATTTAAAGAGTCACTGAATACTTCTAAAACTATCAATTTTTCTTTTACTTAATAATGTGAACATCAACTATGAATTTTGAATGCTGTTTTTTTTCCCACTTAAACATATTATAAGAAGAAAGGTCAGTCTAATTTACTGAGCTTGTTTTATTCAAATTTATCTGTTAGTTTCTTGAGTGCAGAGCTTAACATAGTAAAGTTTCCTGTGCAGGAGGAGCCAGGTAAAACTGATGGAGCAGACTAGAAGAGTATGAACAGTCCTACTGAAAGATGATGCTGACTCCGAAGCCTGGTCGAGGGCTTTTTGCCATCAGCGGGCAGCTGTGATTGAAAGTCAATGGATTTTGGTTCAAGAAATCAAGGGTGGGATCCTCTACAAACAGCAGTGGGTGGGAGCATTACTTCTGGAGTGTGCTACCAGCATGCTTCTTAAGTGGAGACAAAGAAAAAATTTTGTGTGTATTTCAGTTTCTGTTAGTAATTCACTTCACTTTCCAGTTCTCCCATAGCAACTTTGATAAATTCACAGTACTACAAGTCATTAATGACCTAAACCATAGCATGTTCAATGAAATTAAACAGAACATAAGGGGGAAAAGTGTTGCCATATAGGTACATGATAGCCATTTACTAATTGAGCCTTCGTTCATCTGTACTACCTTTCCAGGTAACTGTCCAGAATCCCTGTAGCATCATCAGTAAGAAAGGCATTTCTGTAAGATCACACATCCATTTTCAAAGTGGCATGGCAAATATATTAGGGTAAAATCATATATAAAACCTTTTTTCTTTTCAATATCTACAGGTGGAATTAAAATGGCTGTGTTAAAAGAGATGTCAAACAATGGTTATGTTATCCCTCATAAACTTTTGTTTTATTGTATTTTTTTTTTTTTTATGTACCAAAGGAATCCTTTTATTCCCATGAAACTAAAAAGATACTAATTGTCATGAGCACCAGCAAGCTTGAAAGAACTTTTCCCCATTTGACCCAGTCCACATCCCATGGAGCATTGCATTATGAAAATTCAGCTGTCACTGAGAATTTTTTATCCTTTTCCTAGTGCATATCCTTTTATACAGGAGCTGCAAATGGGTGCTGATTATATTGGACTGAAGGACAGGATATTCTCTTAAAAGCAGCAATGAATTGGCCAACTGAATTTTCAACTGTCACAAACAAGTTTCTGCAGCTACCACAAAATAGTCCCCAGTGTTATTGCAGCTGTGAAAAACATTATGTTGGCAAGACCTCTCTGCTTCAAACACTTAACTTTACTTTGTCACCTAAATTATCCATCAAAAGTCACATTTTCTAATGAGCGCCCTTTGATGTCTTTTTCTTCTTAAACTTGAGTATTTCAGCATGTCAAGGTGACTTCAAGGAGGAAACACACTTAAATTATTGTTCATTTGAAGGGCTTTTCTTGTGGACAGCATGATTATCTCATCTTGTCAGGGAGGTGGCCAGGAATTAGCTTTTGTTCTGTCTTTGTCCTTTTTTCCTCTATCTCCAGTTTCTTACTCATTCTCTGCCAGAATACAAATCAAGGCAATGATGTGTGTTGGATAAAATGTCCATCATCTTTCTGGTGTGCATCACTATCAAGCCATAGTAAAGCAGAGCTGTTTATAGCATTGACACAAATGCAGTATTGGGACAATCAAACTGTGGTAGTGAATAATATGAGTGTATCAGTTTCTCACTTCCCTCAACTTCCATTAAGGATGAGAAAAAAATGAAACCTGTTAGGTAACAGCTAAAAGGAGGTGTCCCACAACCCAGGTTTTCTAATCCAGAGACTGGGCTGCTTTGTTACAATACAGGTGCCCACAGTAGAGTCAAGTGTCTTTGGATGCTCATCTAAGACCTCAAAAATGAGGATTTTACTTTGTTAGTTGTAGGTCTCTCGTTTGATTTTGAGCAAGTAATTTAGGTCCACTTACTGAAAACCTGAAAATGTTTATCTCCCAGTAATTTCAGTACTTTAGGTATTTTGTATCTTATGATCCAGCTCTGCATGTGAAACTGGTATTTCTATTCAACCATATGCCATTTAAATTGATATTCAGACATTTGTTGATAAATACATAACAAAGGTAGAAAACAAGACAAAACACTAAGCAAGTAAGCTAAATTGCCATGCAGTTCTGTATTTGTTATCTTAAGGCAGGGACAGATTAAATTCCTGAATTCTGAAGCTTCAATTCCCACTGTCAAGACCCAAGCTAAGAAGCCTTAATACCTTGCTGGTGCTTCCAATGTTTTACAAAACTGTATCCTACTTAAATGGAAAAGTGAACCAGAGAGCAATAGCTGCAGTCTATATGACTCTAGATTTGTTTTCCAAAGTCTGCTAGAGGTGAGGTTCTTCCTACCATTTTCACTATTACAGAATTAAAAGGAAAATACTCCCTACTATAAAAAATAGTGAAAGTAAAAACAAGGAAACAAAAGCCACTCATATGACAAAGGCAAGTTAGATAACAGAAGGAATATTCTGGAAAACAATCATCTCAAGAAAATGTTTGAAAGACTGAATTTCAGTTTGGGAAAAGTTACTGAGACAAATGGGTTTAGAAGGGGGTTCGAAATACAGGGCAAAGACTCTCTCAACCTACCACCCACCATTTTGCTAGAAATTGTTCATCCACCTTTCAATTAAATGAACAGATTTTGGTTGCAGTCTTGGATTTAATATGATTTTCTGACTAAAAGAAACAAATTGACATCTGGAAAAGAAATAAAAAGAAAACTATCTTCTGAACTCAAAAAGCAATAAACTTTATATTAAAAACTGAAACTTTATTTCAAATTCCAAGAGGATTGAGGAGTTTTATGTATATTTTTTTTTTCTTCTGACATGACTTTGAAGTTAAAAAGGTCACACTTATTTCACCTGCTGACTAATGGCTCTGTGGCAGTAACTATAATTGATTGTAAAGTTTTTTTTTGTAATTCTTTATGGATTCAGATCCTGCAGATTAGAAGCTTCGGGGATTATCAGGCAGCCACAGTCAGAACTGAAGAATTATCAGAGGATAATCTTGTACTATTGCAAACTCCCTGCTATTAGGTATCATCCAATCATTCATTCAAGGAATTGTTATATATTTGTTCAGCTGCTCTGCATTGTTAAAGTCTCCTTCATTCCCTTTCAAATTTACTTTCATGAACTCTATAAGCATTATAGATGGTACATAATAAGTCTCTGCTGTAAAGAAAGAGCTGATTCTTTTAAATTTTATTTTTATTTAAACCAAGGTCAAGGTTGAAGAATCACACCCACACATACAGAACTTAAGATAATAAAAAAAGTTATTTATAACTTTTCTTCTTAGTTTCCACAGTCAGGCTTCTCTTACTCTCTCTCCAACTTAACACTTTTTCCTAGAGAGCAGCTCAGGGGCCTAACACGAGTGGATCAAGAGTCATGCAAAACAAGGGCAAATAGACCTGAATCTCAGTAGCTGCTGCTTTTGCTAATTTAGGCTGGCAACTTCTAAAGGAGGAAGATTGAGAAATCATGGAAGAAGACAGTCTGCACCCTATAATCACAGAGGAAGAAGGTACCAATCTCTCTGTGTCATTGGCTACACTTCCTCCTTATCTTTTCCTATGATGCCAGCAAGGAAACGGTAACAGAGAATTAGGCTGAAATGTCTTGGTGACTGCACTGAGTTGTCCACTAAGAGATTGATGAATTTCCCTTCACATGGATGTCACTGATGACATAAATTGCAGGGCCAAGAGGAATAAGGCCTTGACATTCTAGAGATAACCCCAGGCAACGGTGGGAACAGGTTGAAAAATGACACCACTTGGGCTAATTTTTAGGTCATGAGTAAATGTGAAGGGCTGGGCATTTTCTGAAAGGCTAGAAAGTAATGTCAGCAAGACCTGGTATTTCATGCATTCTCCTATGCGTGAAACTCACTGCTCTTTTACATTGGAATAAGAAACTGCAGCCCCACATATTTTAAAAACTCGTGGAAAAAGACAGTTTTTCACCTCTAAAAATGAACACCAATCAAACATGTTAATGTCTGATAACTTCAGAAATTATCTCCATTAACTGTGCTGCTATAACTAACTGTGTATGTTCTCAGAATGTTATAATCTCTAGGAAGCATATTTTAGCCAAAATAGGATTAAGCTCATATGTCATACAGGCCAAGAATACATGTATGGCCAGTTAGAAAAGTTCATCTAATGGGAAGAAATGATACTAAACTGCTCATTCATTCTCTGTGCTCATGTGCATCCATCAAAGCAAGGCTTTCTCATTTACTGAAAGCTGTGTTGGACTTCTTTTGGAGTCTTGTCTCTGCACCAAGTGACAGATTCAAGAGTCACATCTCCTTTACTGTGTTCATTATCTAACCTTCCTCCTTAAATATATATAGGGGAGGAAACACACAGCAGAAACATTTTTTTTGCTTGAAGAAATTTCCTATCTCCAAGAGAGACAAGATTCCAAGAAAAATGTTTTCCCACCTGGAATTCTGGATCTAATAGGCTAGCTGTGAGTTTTCTCACTGTGAGTGAGTGCATTCTGCATTCTCCCATGGTGTCTTGGTTTTGGCTGGGATAGAGTTAATTTGTTTCTTAGTAGCTGGTACAGTGGTGCAATTTGGATTGAGTATGAGAATAGTATTGATAACACAGTGATGGTCCAGTTGTTGTTCAGCAGAGCTCACCAAATCAAGGACTTCTCAGAGTCCTGTGCTCTTACAGTGAGCAGATGCACAAGCAGCATGGCCAGGAGAGCTAACCTGAACTGGCCAAAGGGATATTCCATACCATAGAAAACCATGCCAGTGTATTAACTGGGCAGAGTTGGCTGGAATTCAGTGCTCACTGCTGGAAAACAGGCTGGGCATTGATCAGTATGTGGTGAGCAATCGTGTGTTGTGAATCATTTGTTTCTCTTTGGTTTTATCCCTCTCCTTCCCTGTTTTTTGTTATGATGATGATGATGTTTGGGTTGTTTCAGTTATTAAACTGTTCTTATTTAAAGCCACAAGATTTACCTTTTCTTTGTCATTCTCCTCCGGGCTGGATGCATGATGGGGGCTGAGTGAGTGGCTGCACAGTCCAGAGCTGCCATCTGGGGTTAAATCATGACACATGGGCATGTCAGGACATGCTTTCACATTTTGGGGAATTGGGGTAAAATACTAGTGTGTCTAATATTGTTTAATCATAACAAATGAGAAAAATATATGCTTCATACCTTCTCAATTTTCTCATAAACAGTATTCTTCTGCATGAGAGCTTCAAACCTGAAAATCTAAGGGGAAAGAGAAAACTCCCAGTACTTCTTTATCTATTTATTTAATGGGCAATTCTCCAGTAATTAGTAACATGAAATAAACTAAACCCTCAAAACAAAGGAGACACACAAAATTGTGAGTCCTCTGAGGGCCTGAATATTTTTTCGCTTGCCACACAACCCTCTCGATGACATTTATAACTTTTCACATGGAAGGAGCAGTTTCCTGTCTGAAAGGAATTCCTGAATGGAAAATTGTTTACTTGAAACCGAGTCCACAGGGGGAGTTAGCTGTCTGGCCTCACTTGTGTGGCTGACAAGACTTAAGTGCAGCCAATACTCCATGGGTCAGCAAGGAAATTCAATACATTCAGTGCTGACTGGGAGGACCCTGCATTACACAGGTGATGCCAAAAAGAGGAGTCCCATATCACCCTGAAACACTCCGGTCTTCCAAAAGCTTTAACCCCTTTCCTGAATTTAAGCTATTCTTTTAAAAAGAGAAGACTACTTTGTTCCAGAGCAGAGGTTCCTCCCACTGTAACAAACTGGCATCAGCAGGTCTTACCTGAAGTGCAGAATTTACAGAGGCAAGAAAATGCCTGAATGGACTTAAACTTATTTTTGTGGCAAATGACCAGCTACATGCTTGAGAATAAAGCCTGATAAATGAATGGCATGCATCTATTTCTAATCTGGGAAGAACAGTTTGTCTGCTTCACACTGCTCTACCTAGAATGGCAAGTAAATTTGTGTGCTTCCTCTCTGTTTGCCAAATAAAATGACTTTAAACCTCTTTTTGATTTATCATTATAACCCTACACATATTCTTACCCTGGATCAATCCCTCCTGTTCAATTTTGCATTTCATATAAAATTATCCATTCTTCAAGGGAGCTCACAGACATGATCTGCAGCCTAATTTTTATGGTATTCTTATGGAGAGAAGAATAAAGATATCTACAAGTTCTCTAGCTTTCAGAGTGAGTATACCATTCAGAGTACACCACAGGAACCAGTGTACAGGTTTCTTTCCCTCTTGTTATAGAGCAGTTCAGAGCCATCTTGCACAGAAAAGAGTCCAGTTGTCTGGATGAAGGAGCAGAGTGCACCCTCAGCAAGTCTTCTGATGACATGAAAAAATGGACTGGAGCATCTGTCAGAAGAGGAAAAAGCTGGGAGAACTGAGACTGTTAAGCCTCAAGTAGAGACAGCTCAAAGAGATCTGATCAATGGACGTAAGTACCTAAAGGGAAGGTGAAAAAATGACAGATTCTTTTGTGTCCAGGACCAGAGATAATGGGCAAAAAGTGAAATGCAGGGTGTTCATCCTGAATATCAAGAAATATTATTTTGCTGTGAGGATAACTGAGTGCTGGCACAGGTGGTCCAGGGACATTGTGGGGAACTCCATTCTTTGAGACACACAGAAGCCATCTAGACATGGTTGGGCAGCTCACTATACTTGTCCCTGCTTGAGCAGGGAAGTTGGACCAGATGACCTCCAGAGTTCCCTTCCCACCTCAATCACTCCATTATTCTGTGATTCTGTTTATCTGGAAAACCTTTTTTAACGGCAGGTCCCTACACCTTTGTGAAAAGTTCCTCCTCACTAACAGTCTGATTCTGTGCAGCATGTCCAGGGAAAAGTCTTCAGTTTGCAAACATATGCACCCAAAACTTTCTAGGCTCTGTTTCCCCCCCAGATAATGATTTTGGAGACCTAGATCCAGCCCTGAATTTAGGTTCCCTTTCAAGACGAAACATTTGACTCATTTCTAGAGCAGAAAGCTGCTCAGCATACAAGCCCAAGAGTTAGGTTGACAGGCAGACCGGTAGACAGACAGACTGAGTGATTAGGTATTTAATTCTCTCTCATTCAACTCCTGAGCTATCCAAACTCCCCCATCTCTGCTTCAGCACATGTAAAATCCTGACTCAGAAGAAAATGTTGTGTTTACTGTACATAGCTCACAGATGGATATTGTAGAAATGCAAACAAATATAAAGGATACATACTGAATAATTGCTGTGTGTTCTCCTGACTCACACCTAATGTAAGCAAGATCACTTTGGTCCCTTGTTTCCTGGCTGTTGTTAGTTTTGGTTCATATTTATTTTGTTGCTTTAGCTGTTATTTTGTCAGCTTCACGTGTTTCCTTTGATTAACACACAGCACGTTTTCCCCCAGTCTGTTTTTTTTTTCTACTAGCTCTGTCATAATCTGTCAGGTACATTATCTTTTTATATGTAAGGGTTGTTACAGAAATATTCAATAAGAAGATTTTAAAGAAATCATATGTATATTTTTAATCTAAGTACATAGATATGGCTTACCAAGGGAAAATGGATACATATGACACTCAGACAATTGTGATACAGAGGTCTAGGTATGCTCAATGCCTTTTATACTCACAGTAAATGGAAAGTGATGTTCAAAGCGCTGAAAACTCTTCCATCAATTGTTTAGTCACATTATGGAGAAGATTCTGTTTTATATCCTTATACCCCTTCTCTCTACCATCTCAAACGTCCCCTATGTGCTGTATTCCTGTTTTGTACCTGGTATACTGGGATCTCATTGGAATAGGCAGTGGACAGCAGCAGTGCCTCAGGAGGCACTGACATTTTTGATATGGTTCATGGCAGGACCAGATCTCGCCCTGAAATAGAGATTTTACTGGTTGGATTCGCATCTTCAAAAAGTCAGGTTTTTTACCAATGCTATAACAATCTTCATACTTAGAGGTTTGTGCCAGTCAGTCCAGTGCAAGGTCTCTGCATGGTATATTCAAGGCCTCTAAGACGAATTACTGTTTGGGGAGGACTTTTTTACATGGAAGTGGCTAGTTTCTCCATTTTCATTTGGGGAAAAAAAGGAAAAAGAAATAAATAAAGAAATAATTTATTTGTGGAAAAAATCTGTTTATCTTCCAGAAATTGTCTCACTAATATTACAACTGTTTTCCTGTGGTGTAAATGAGCTGGTGTTACAGCCTTTTAGTAGCTCTGGATATGTTTAGAATGTTATCCCAATGAAAGGAAACTTAACGGGTTGAACAATGGGTAAAGCCAAAGCAGTTAGAACCAGTAAACTTGATTTCCAGTCCTGAATTTACCATCAGGCTGGGGCAAGGAGGTGTGGTAGGTGTTAATATTATCTAAATTCTCTGATTTTTGTTTTTCCGATAAGGACAAGTTTTCTTCTTTTTCCCCATTCAGGATGTGACTTGAAATGTCTGAATTCTGATTAAGAGCAGAGTGAAGCGCTGTGGGTAGGTGAGCAGACACCTACATGCACACAGACCACTGCAGAAGTCAGAGAAAAGTTTCTCTGTCTCCTACATCCACAAAAGACTGGAGCCCTGTTGAGAGTTGGAGAGAGCGCCAGAAACTGTTGCCTTGAAAAACCCGAGGAAAGAGTTAACAGAAAGCATGCCTCCTCTCTTCAGCAGCCTTGAGCAGTTGGTGCCTTTGCCATTAAATATTTTCACATGTAGGTTTTCTATTTGCCTTGAATTACTGAAATACACTAAGCACATCTCTCCAAGGACCCAAAGCAATGGTGTAATAGGTTCTTGCTAATAGCTTGAAACTATACAGCAATCTAGTTTTAAAATACAACACAAATCTTTATCTAAAAGCACTAACACCTCACTCCTGTTCACGGAGTGTGTTTTCACATTTCTTTTTGCAATGCCTAGCAGGGAGGGGGTGGGCGGTGGGGAAACAGCTACAAGAGAAATGATGCATTCCAGGCAAAGAGCCAATTTAAAAAGTCTGTTCCCTCCAGTTTGCTGTCACTTGTCACGGTTAAACAAAACACGGAATAGAAAAAGAGAAATTGGCTTCAGTGTAAATGTCAACATTCTGATTAAAGGAAACATGAAGCATTCACAACTCTTGACAAAAAAAAATTAAATTAAATTATGAAGGGTATGCAAATGAGGCCCTTCGTCTGTATGATTAAGGGTATGTATGAATTTGCATTTTCTGTTTATACTATTAAAACTAATGTAACAGAGCTGGGTGCTCGAGAGCATGCAGGCATCCTGTTTGAGGGGGTGAAGCTTCCCAGCATGTTTGTGTAAACTGTGTGAATCAGAGTGTAAGTGCATCCCCGGGTGTGGGTTGCATGCGTTGTCTCACGCTAGGCATGTGTGGGTTGGTAAATGCTGCACACTACTGACTTTTGTCCACTCCTGTTTAGGAAAAACAAGATGGTTCTCAACTTCAGGAAGATATTCCACTTTCAATATACAAATATGGGAATAATGCACTTGGTTAATGTCAACTGCAAAAAAAATCTGACTCTGAAATGAGGAAAAAGTAAGAAATGGAATTAAAAGCAGAATCTGGAAAGGAAAAAAAAAAAAAAAACCAACAAAAAAACCCCCCAAACCTTCGTCACTTGAGAATATTTGAATTATGCTGTTTTCCAAGAAGGATAATGGAGAATTATGAAAAATATGTTAATAATTTAAACCTGGGTAGGATATGGTCCCACTTTCTCTGTATCTTGTTAGGCACAGATCTTGGAAATGGAATTGTTTGAAATGTGCTTTTGCAAAGCTCTCAGCATGCATTCATAACATAAAATTTTAAAGCAAGTGTAATACATTTGAATTCCATAATTAAAATTAATGGGAAAATGAAAAATAAATGGCGTGCACTGGTCCAGTTTCCCCTTCTGTGGAATATATTTTACTGGTATTCCTTATTGTGTATGTGGTGTGTTTGTGTGGTATACTTAAGTTTGGTTTGTTTCCTTTTTTTTCCTTTCTGTATTGGTTTCTCTGTGTAGCTATGTTTTCAACTATTCCCTCATCAGTAAATATGCAAATACATGAAAATACTGCATAAGTCACTAGACAATATTCCTTACCCAGAATTAGAAAGCATTTCTACTTAGACAAAGTAGAGTCTATGCGCTCAAAACATGTTATTCATTACTTCAGGACACTACCTACTACGTCCTCCCTACTCCCTCGCCTTAGAAAATGTATGTACAGAAGAGAAATCTGAGGAGATTACCACAGATTTATTTTTAATAACTGCATTTAGAAACATAAATTCTGTTTTAAAACGTGTATAGCAAATTTAAAGACTGGTGTGAAATAAGCTAGGCATGTTCAAGGTGCATGAGGGTTTATCTGGGTTGCTAAAAGCAATGCCTGCCCACATTTTATTTTTCTGTTTGCTACAAGAAGACTACAGTAATGGAGTCAGCATAACACTTAACAAAATCATCTGTCTATCCTCTGTGTTCAATTTTTAGGGTTAGATTTCTCCTGTTTTCTTCCTCCTTTCTTCCATTCCATGCAGAAAATATTATTTCAATGCAATCAATGATCTGCTTATCTATGCAATCTAGTCATTTATCCACATAAAGGATGGATAAATATGTATTTTATATTTTCCAATGTTTCTTGCCAATGAGACTGCACTTTTACAGTGGTATATAAAAGCCCCTGTTACCCAGTAATCAGTCCTTTTCATTTTTCTGATCTAGAGGCATGAAGTCTTAGGACCTATCATATTTAGCATAAGATCGAATGCTGCAACACATCTTATACTGTATATGTTGCGTTTCTGAGATCCCTGTAAGAGTTCAACATTTTTCTTGCTTATAAGAAGCCACTGTGTTGATTTCAAAGACTTTTTAAAATGGAATTATGCTCAGGTGCTCTATATTCCTTCTCCAAAACCCTTGTTTTACCAGCACATTTGCCCCTTTATGCAAAACACACTTCCTTCCCCTGTAGCATGGAGAGAGAAATGTGCTCGAGCAGGGAAGTGAACAAGACCAAGTCACAGCCTGACTGAGTGAGACCTGATTGCTACTGATGGATTCTTGCAAAAGTGCAAAAGACCAGGAGCTCTGCATGGGGCAGTTCTGGACACATGTTGGGGTTCCTACCCCCTGCCATGTGGTCCTGGGAGAGGGGACCTGGGGGGGTGACATTGGGTTTCCCTAGCCCCCGTCAACCTCGTTCCCCATTGGTTGTTTTGTGTTCCCCTGCTGGGGAGGACCCTCCAGTTCCGTGATTGCGGCAGTTCCTAGGCATCCTCAGCCATGCGGCTGGAGAAATAAACATCTCTGAAAATATCTACCAAGAATCGGTCCATATATTCTTTTCCACGGGTCTCGTTGTCTGACACACGTGTTGTAAGCATCCCCATGGCAACATTTGGTGGGAGAATACAAGCAGAACGATCCCTTGGAGGACAGCGACTGTGATTTGTGAGTAAACTCCAGATTTCTCTCCTTGTTTTTGTTTTGCTATTCCATCTCTAAACTATGGAGGAACTATGGAAAGACTCTTGGCTCTCCGAGCCGCATATGGACATTCATCTTAAACTTAAAAAGATTCTTGAACAACGATTTGTAAATTTTAGCTTAATTCAAGCTCAAAAGGAACTGAAACACTTCCTTTCATGGTTGTTTAAAAACTTTTTCTACGTTTCTTGGGATTTAATTCTTACCAAAGACTTTTGGAAGACCGTTTGGACACAGTTAATTTCTGAGTCAAAATATATGCCGATGGAAGAATATTTTCGTGAATATTATTTAATTACCGAGACTGTTGAGCAATGTCAGCTGTGTCCTTGCAAAGGGAAGCCTGGCTCAGGGACCATGCAACCGCAGCCACATGCACCGAGTGCTTTGCAAGCAGCAGCGAGGCAGTTCCTGTGCGTGGGCAGAGCAATGCGAGCTGCAGTGTCGGCAGCAGAGTGAGGCGCGGTGGGAGTGGCGCGACCCGGCAGTGCCCGCCCGGCCCCGTGCAGCGCGTGGTGGAGCGAGCCCCATGAATGCCCGACCGAGAGGGGCGGTGCATGGACAGCAGCCGGCAATGATGGCAGTGGAGCAGAGCTGCGCCTAGTCAAGATGTGTGCTGGAGCAGGGCGCGGGGGGGTGATCACTCGGGGGCCCGGCAGCTGAGAGCAGAGGTGGCGGCACGTGGGGAGCTGAGCAGCGCGGCCCGGCCCAGCCCACACGGCCCCGAATGCAACCCCAGGAAGAGTGTGCAGGCACGAGCAGCCCCGAAGGCCCCAGCAGCACTGACAACCCTGGCAGTTCCAACACGGTAGCGAGGGAAAGTGAAAGCAAAAACACAGCAAGACAGAAAACAGCCACTCAGAAAAAGGAAAAAATCATCGTAGCTAAGATTTTAGAAATAGTAAAATGGTATAATGCTAAACAAAATTATGGTTTTATAATGAGATGTGACAACCAGGAAGACATATTTGTGCATCGTACTGCCATTATGAAAAATAACCCCAAAACTCCCAAGCTTAGGAGATGGAGAAGTGGTAGAGTTCAGGATTGTCCAGGAAAGGAAAGGTTTACAAGCAGCAGAGGTCACTGGGCCTGGTGGTGCTTCTGTGAAAGGCAGTATATATGCTAAAAATCGTAGTCATGTCAACCAATATCCCCATTACAAACCCCACCTACAGTCTCCCTTTCCTAATCCCACCTTTCCCTTTTATCCTATATCCTATTACCCCCAGTGTATTCCCAATCCGTTTTTTCACCCACGGTTTCCCTCACAAAACCATGCCTTTGCCAATTGTTTCCCCAAAAATCCCTTTCCAATGCCGAGTGGGGGATGAAGAGGGGGAGGGAAGAAATTAACTATTGTTGTTTAGAGTTCCAACAGGTACAAATGGAAGAAACCCTCTCCTGCCTCAGTTTCCCCATAAAGCATGCTCAGAGAGTCCTGTCTCCCTTCTGTCAGCCTTAAGATGTTCCAGAGAATCTGTTTGGACATTTAAAGACTCAGGAGGGTGGCTTGTTTTGTTTTGAAACTGTCCTTGTTATCTCATGTTTATCCAGTTGTTTTCAATGTTAAGTTTTAAATCTCTTTTGTTAAAAATAAATGGGTGAAATTTTGGGGTCCCTCCCCCCTGCCATGTGGGGTCCAGGGAGAGGGGCCCTGGGGGGGAGACACAGAGTTTCCCTGGTCAGCCTCATTCCCCATTGGTCGTTTTGTGTTCCCCTGCGCGGGCAAGGACCCTCGGGTCCCGTGATTGAGCAGTTCCTCAGCAGATCCTCAGCCATGCAGCTGGAGAAATAAACATCTCTGAAAATATCCACCAAGAATCGGTCCATATATTCTTCTCCACAGGCCTCCTCGTCTGATACAGCGTGTTGCAGGAATCCCCATTGCAACAGACACGGGCACACAAGTCTGATAGACTGACAAAAATTTACGTTTTAGCCATAGATGCTAAATGGACTTCTACACTGCAGGCAGTGTAGAAGATTTATAAATTAAAAACCAAAATAAAGATTTGGTTTTTTTTTCAAAAATATTGCCTACTGCAACTCTATCCTGGCTTCCAAATGGTATGCAAAGGCATGATCATAACTTGCAGTGAGATTATTCATGGGCCTAAGTTAAGTCTGATTTAGAGAGAACATAGGTTTAACCAGTGACTCAGTAGTGGCTGCAATGGCATCTTCAGGTGGGAACAGGCATAAATGTAAATTGCCTAAATTACACATCTATATCTTTCCACTGAGTTCAATGAATGAAGGGTTGGCCAAGCAGCAAGAGGAACAGCTGAAAGAATTGTCAGGCCATCTGTCTGAAAGCAAACCAAACAAGGTTATTATCAATGGAAAAATAAATTATAGGACTGACTGAGATCAACTGTTATAGAAATCATTACCTCCCCTTCCCCCACCACCATAAACCAGATTACATAAACTCCTGTAAGCAGAATTCCATCAGTAAAAATTAATTATGGTGATTAAAAAGCAATCTTAATCACAGGCAGGTGATAAACTACTGATTTACAGATTAAATGAAGGTGTATGCTTGTATATATATATATATATATATATATATATATATATATTTTATATTTTTTCCCATATATGCCTGACCAGTCATTCTGGCAGAGAAGATGCAGGCTTATCTCACATTTTGATTTTATACACTATGACTATTTTGACGTACTCATTTTATTCAGTTCTAGAATAATGAATTCTGAGGCTGAGCTTATATTTGTCACTTTAAATTTATAAAAAAAATGAAAGAACGGCATGTATGTCTCACATTTCATTAGTAGTAACTATGCCTGTAGAACTGTAAGTGACTCAGCTGTAAAGAAAAGGTCTAATAATGGTTTTTCAGTTGTTAAAAGCATGTTTTGGTATCTAGCTCATTACCTTTCATATACACAAATACTGAAAAGGAATGTATTTTCTGCAGTCTGAATGCATACCCAGATATTATCAGCATTTGCCACATACAAACCCCACAAAATAAGGCATCACCACAATGTCATGGACAAATTTCACAATGTCTCTATGCTTGAGCATTGTATACTGCCTCTAACCTGGGTATGAGCAGAACTCTAAATGTTAGGGCCCCAGATCAAACCCTTCCACTGATGTAGTCACTCCATTGTAGAAATCCACCAGATCAGGCAGGCAGGAAATATATTCTTAAATAATTCAATTAAAAAGGGTTGGATGGCACCTTGAGAAACCTGATCTAATAGAAGGTGTGCCTGCTCATGGCAGAAGGGATGGACCTCTAAAGATACCTTCCAATCCAAATCATTCTAGGATTCTATGGCTCTATTGCAAAGAATGAGAGGAAGTAGAAGAAATACTTACTTATCTATGCATGTACACTCCCTCAAACCAAAGTAACTCTGGTATGAGCTCAGCCCTGACAGGTATGGTAAGTATAATAAAAGGCTGTTCTCTAGAGGGACAGGCATCAAAGACAAGAACATTGAATTAACTGTCTAAATTACCAGAGACTAAGAGGTGGGGAAACTTTTGTCTCAGTGTAAGGTAATTAATGTGGATACAAGATAAACAAAGGCAGCTACAGCAGCTGCACCTGCAAGTACATCCAAGAATAGGTTAGAAAAGATCTTTTTCTGTCTCTCTAGATCCCTGTAATCCATGTATATTTCTCTGTAGTCTAAACCATGCAAAATATGTGCAGACAACTCTTAACAAAACAGAAACAGACTCAGCCACATTCTTGGGGTAAAAATTGTCCTTCCAACAAACCCAAGCCCACTTCATTGTTAACTGTGAGTATATGTACAAAACTGAACAAATACTCCCTTGATTCACAGATTAAAATCATATGCTTAAAGACATCCAGATAACATTCAAACAGTAGAAGAAAAAAAATGTGAAGAGAAGAAGAAGCATCAAGATGAATATACAGAGGAAAAGGAAAGGAATTTGACAATGTTTTTCTCCATTTAGATTGTTTTAGATTAGTACACCAACCACCATGTGGGGCCTATGCTATTGGAGAAAAAACCCAAAACAAAACAGCCAAACAATATCAGAGAAAGTAAGGTTTATGCCTCTATCCTAAAATCACGATTAATTTATAACAGATCTAAACAGGAGTTTATTCAACTTCTTTAAAAATCTGGTAAAGACCTCACAATGTCATTTGAAAATCTGTTTCAGAGTTTAACTTTTCTCATTGTTGAGAAAACTTGTTTGTTTTGGGGGTTTTTTTTGTATAGGTAATCTTAGGGGAACAAAAAGGAAAAGCAGAATACCAAACAGCTATTTATAAACAAACTGAAAGTAGGAACAGCAAAGGTAGAGTGTTGTTCAGACTGATGCAGAGAGTGAAAATAACAGTACACGAGGAAATAAATGAACCTTAAAAATGTGCTACATCCTTCATCACAGAGTAATGGGCTGAAATTCTGTAATTTACGGAGCCTAATTTCTATCTTTGGTTTTCATCTAAATTCTAGGATTAGACTTTAGTCATGCATTTATTGCATTTCTGGATGTGGAAGCATGATTTGGCAGAGTTTTCAAAACAAGACAAACAGCAATTAAGCTGTATCTAAAATTTCCGTACATAAAGACTAGAATAGATCATACTGAGAGGTTATCTATGTACATATATATGAGATATTAGAATATGTGACTGACACAGAAGAACATTAAAGCCAATATTAAAAGTAATGCTGCTGTCTGCCAAATGAAGTCAAAATAATGCTAACTTGCTAATATCAAAATTATTTTAATGCTGTTACTGCTGCTGAATTCAGGAGGCCTAGAGCCCAAGTATTGATATCAGATTTTTCCACAAGTTTGATTAAAAAGTATTTTCTGTCACCAAGTACTCTTAATATTACTGTTTTAGTCATTATCAATCTCAAACTGAGGGGATTTGCTCTTTTTTGTTGTGTTTTTTCTTGTGTTTTTTTTTCCATATTTTTTGGTTTGGTTTGGTTTGGTTTGGTTTGGTTTGGTTTGGTTTGGTTTGTGTTGTGATATAGATGCTTTGAAATTATGAGATGCACTGGAAGAAAAAAATCCTTTTAACCCTGACAAGTACTTGTACTGTAGTGAAGCATTTTGTTACTAGCAACATATCTATGCAGAATTCTGAGTATTAAAAGCCTACTTAAAACAATGCAGGCTTTATTATTTCTTCATGCTTATGGAACTAGTGGATGAAGATGTGAAGCCCACAGATTTCCAGAAATAATGATTTTACCCCTAAATCTGATATGACGATCTGTTTCTGAACTGATAATGTATCAACCATTTTCAATGGGACATTGTTTTAAACTTTCACACATTTACTTGAGAGACTGACTGCATTTTTGAGTTCCTGCATTCAAATGCACACCTTGTCTGCATCGTCATCCCCGCCCAGTGAGATATGCAGGAGGACAGTACCTACTTCAAACACTGTGGCTTCCAAACTAAGGTCAGATGAAAGTCCTAATATAGTCCAGCAATTTTCTGATCTATACAGTGATATGAGAACCGCAGGGCACACGTTAGCATACTTCTCTGGGTCTTACTAGACCTGAAGACAGTATTGCCCATATCAGAAACAGACAGACTCTGCTTTCTGTTCTAGCCTTTGTCTAAACCACAGTGATTTTCCAGTTTTAAGTATGTGTGAAGTTATTGCACATCACCTCTTTGCTTTTCTTTCAGTTTATTGCATAAGTTCAGTCCTTGTTGGTCATACTGTGGATTTCATTTTACAATCTGTTGGATGTTTTCAATTTGTATATGCAGTTCTGAACTATTTTTGTTAATTCAACATCCTGAATCTTGAACACTAAAAGTAGACATCATATTCTAATGTCAAGTCTTTAAATATCTTATACAGAAGACAGGCTACTGTCTTGTCTGTACTTTACAGATTTTTTTTTTTTCCATTTACATCAAAAGAAAGAATTTGCATCTAACAGTTTATTTATTGGTGGATACATCTGATTGTATCACAAGACCTTATACTGGATTGATTTGATTGAACCGATTATCTTCCAAGACCCTAAAACTTTCTTCTTGGTTGGGTCTGTGTTATTTACAATAAGTCTTTGCTTCTTGTTGTTATGGTTTACATACGTGATTTCTTAATATAGCATTTTTTATTGATGTTTATCAAACCACATAAATTGCACAGTAGCCATTTAAAGTGACAGCTTCTGAAGACTAACCTGTCCCATACCAGCTGGCTAGCATAGTTAAAACAATATGTGGTACTTCATAAAGTATGGATGCACTTTCCACAAAAGAAAAAAAAATGAAAAGAAATAATTTCCTGGATTTTAAATATTTTGATGCTGCCTGTTTAAAATACTGCTAAATTTCCATATGAAATTTTTAAAACCTAAAGATGCAAAGCAGGTTTTTGTCTATCCTGTACATTCCCTGGACATCTCATATATTGCAATCTTTAGAGAAATCATTAGATAATAAGAAATAAAACACTTTGGAGAGGTCAGCTATGTTCTATCAAAGTAACTGTTGTCTTTGGTCTTACTGAATACATGCAAGAGAAATTTTATTTCTAAAAACATATCTTTGACAGTGCCATTATAACTGCAATTTTTATTTCTAAGATATAAACCTAATACGAACACATGTAGAACTTATTACTTCATTTTATAAGAACAAAGGATGAAAAAGTCATTGACTTTCCTTGTTGGTGCTGTCCATGTTCTTAGGAAAGGGGAAAGTGGAATATTAAAATTAGACACACATTTCTTCAATTGGTACAAGCAGGTCTCTTTGAGACGTCAATATTTTATGAACTGGTTTGCCTTGTAATTGGGAAAGCTAGTGATTTAAAAGTAAAATGACAATCAAGCAGCCAATGTGAGAAATTAGGCAATGTCCATTATATCAGAGATGTGCATAATTTATGAACTCTGAATTTCAGCAAAGAAAATAAAAAGTCTGATTGTCTTAGGGTGTGATTGAACCTAGTTGAAGTGTTTTTCCAGAGATACTGGTAGCTTGCAAATCAGACCCATTCTGTTCAAATCAGGAATTACCCAGACCTGTTGTTTCTGAACAGTGAAAGGACTTGTAGGTGATGTGCTGGTTGGACATTGTCATGAGCATAATGGTCATAAAATTACACAGCTTTTGATTCTTGGAGAGCTAAGGAGGGTAGTCAGCAGAACTGTTACCTTGGACTTCTGGAGGGCAGAGTTTGGCCTGTTTAGGAGACTGTTGACAGACCCCCTTGGGAGGTAGTCCTGAGGAGCAAAGGATGATGCCAGTGTTGGGAGTGTGGATCTGGTGGAGGGCAGGAAGGCTCTGCAGAGGGATCAGGACAGGCTGGATACATGGGCCAAGGCCAGTTGTGTGAGGTTCAACAAGGCCGAGTACCAGGTCCTGCCCTTGGGTCACAACAACCTCCTGCAGTTTCAGGCTTGGGACAGAGTGGCTGGAAAGCAGAAAAGGATATCTGAAGGTGCTGGTTTTCAGTGGCTGAACATGAGCTGGACTGTGCCCAGGTGGCCAAGAATGCCAGTGACACAGGGCTTATGTCAGCAACAGTGTGGCCAGCAGGACCAGGGCAGTGCCCATCCCCCTGTGCTGGGGGCACTGGTGAGGCCACACCTCAAATCTTGTATTTTGTTTTGGGCCCCTCACAAGTGGAAAGACACAGAGGTGCTGGAGCATGTCCAGAGAAGGGAACAGAGCTGGGAAAGGGTCTGGAGCACAAGTCCTGTGAGGAGTGGCTGAGGGAGCTGGGTGGGCTCAGCCTGGAGAAAAGGAGACTCGGGAGACTTTATGGCTCTCTACAATGACCTGAAAGGAGGCTGCGGCCAGGTGCGGGTCAGCCTCTGCTTTCAAGTAAAGGGTGATAGAATTAGGGAAAAAGGCTTCAAGATGTGCCAGGAGAGGTTTAGACTGGGTATTAGGAAAAATTTCTTCTCTGAAAGGGTGGTCAGGCACTGGAACAGGCTGCCCAGGGCACTGGTGTAGTCAGTGTCCCTGGAGACTATTTAAAAGACACGTATGTGGTGTGGTGCTTAGGGACGTGGTCTAGTGGTAAACAGCATTAAACAGTGCTGGTTCAATGGTTGGATTCGATCATCCTAAAAGTCTTTTTAAACCAAAATGAAAAAGAAACCCACCAGAACAAATAAACCAACCCCCATCCCCCCTATTTCTATATAAACAAAGCTTTAGAGAGCTTCATTTGTTTGTTTGTTTGTTGGTTGGTTCATTTAATTGCTGAAAGGTTTTAATTGAATCTTGTCTTTGGGAATTCCTAGTCCCCATCGAAAAGAAAGGAAAAATAGCTACAAAAGTATAGAGCCATTGCCAGTGGGTTTAAACAGAGAGGAGTTATTTAAAATAATGTTTAGTTGGTCTATAACTGAGGCTAATTACCCAGTGTCACCAAAAGCTATTAACAAATACTTAAGGTATTTCTTATCAGGAACTTATTTAGACATGAGCTTAGTTTTGACCATATGCTGGCATACAGTCATGTTTAACACTCTTCCCCTGTGTCAAGGATGGTTGAGAATGACAAACACAGATTCAATTTCAGCAGAATTATCATGTCTTCCTGTATTGATGAAAGCTCTGTGGGATAAGAAAGTTTTCTCCCACAGAAACATCACTTCAAAACACAGCTAAATTTTGGTACAAACAAAAGACAAAGGAGAAAATAGGGAAAAAAAAAAAAAAGGATCTTGCAAACCAGCATCAGAAAGACTTTTATTCTCATTCAGGCAACAAATGTAATCTATTTCCCAGAACCATGTATTAATATACATTTGGATCTATCTATCCTGCTAGCTATCTAACCACAATAAAATAGTGGAGCTCTCTCAAGTGTTATGCCTTTAAGTTAAACTTCATTGAAATAAAATAAGGAAAGAACAATACATTTTGCATTCTTCAGAAGCCAGTATTCAATAAATACTAAGTTTTGATCGATTGATACAGTGTCATATTTGACTAAAGAGGTGGGAAAGTTGCTACTGTTGCTTTGTGCTGGCTAGAAGAAGAATGCACTATTGATTTTATATGTTGGATGGGCTGTCAGCGTACAGTGCATTGTTGATTTTGACTTTTATAGCCAACATGTTTCCTTTAATTGGATCATTTGTAAAAGAGAGGAGGGTACCTGTTCGCTTCTGACAGTGACTGATTACAATCATTTCATGTTTGTCAATATTTGATAAACCCACAGTTACCCAACAACATGGCTGAAAGCAGCATCTTTATGCATTTGCTTGTTTCCCTTCTTTCCTGTTTCTGATTTCAGTCTCAGTGTAACCTCAAAGTTGTACCAGCAACTCCTTCTTCTTCATCTTTTCTTTTTTTTTTTTTTTTTCTGAAATAATTTTTGTAAGTTCTCACTTCTTGTGGAGGAAGATAAAGAGAGTGAGGAATAGAGGAAGAAAGTTTTTACTTTGAGAGAACCAATATCTCTCGATAACAGAAAAATTCTGGGACACCCATTAGTGCCCCTGACCTTGTTGCTCTCATTGCTATTTTTGATGACAGGTGCAGGTCCGTAACCTTGAGACTGAGCTTTTCACTATCTAATGCTGAAATGAAACCCAAGATACCTACAGCATACCTAAAACTTTTGTCTTCCTTCTTATTTTTTGCCCTTCTTCCCATTATTATTATTAACTGAGTTTGGTTTTTTTTTTTTTTTTACCAGTATTCTGGATGCAAATTAAAATATCACTACAGAGAGGTCTGGAGCTCAGGGAAGAACAGAGATGTGTGCACAAAGCATTGCTATAAATTATTTGAAGTGAATTCATGTTGGTATTTTAATTGTGTCTTTGATGCTTAGTTCACAGATGGCTGATAATTTCATCTGATGTACTGAACAGTTCTATGTTTTACTCTTGAAAGGCAAGATGCATTCACAAGTCAGGCTCAATCTTTGTTCTCTCCTGCTTAGTGAGGCAAAACCTCTTTCATTTTCACCTATGGTAATTAGGACTAGTAATGTAGATGTGATGCCACCAGGGCAGGAAAATCTTCAAGGCACACAGGGCTGTGAGGTGGAGTGAACACTCTTGGCCACGAACCTCACATCATGATCACAGCCTTAAGAGATCTTCTTCAGGACGTGATGGAATTACCTTGTTTGGAACAAAACATCCTTGTTCATGAAAATCCAAAAGAGGCAGAAAGCACCTGTGTTCTTTGCATCTCTGGAAATCTGGTTTGCAAATGTAGAAGCTTCTGAGCTTTGCCTGGCCAGCTGCCCTGTTAACAAAAGGTGATGGACATCCTTTCTGTAATTACCACAGAGGCAGCACCTGTAGGATTATTTTCCATGTAGCCAGATGAGAGAAAGCTACATAGAAACATGCTTGCTTGTTTGTACTTCATCTGCCTGGGAAAGAACAGTTTCTAAGATGTGGTCTGCCTGGGGAGAGGAAAACAGAGGGACAGGCTCCCTGTCTCCACTTGCTTTCCTCAGAAGGTCATGCAAGCAGTGCTGTCCACTGGTGTTCCTAGGATATAAATACAGAGCACAGAAAATTCCTTTTAATTCTATGTCTAGTCCTCCTAAGGGTTTTGGAAGCCTTCAGAAACAGAAGGGAGGCAGAAGCACACGCATCTACTTCAGATTTACTTGGACATAAGTGAAGGAGGAAGAGGGACTAGCTTCAGAGATTAAGGGAACAAATTAATTTGAGCTACCGGCCCCAGTGTCAGAACAAAGTTCAAAACAATGTGTTCTGGAAAACAAGACAGCTCCTCTTTTTCCAAAGGAACATAAAATATAGCTTTGATGCAGCAGTGTAGGTAAACCAAGAGGTCACCAAGCAGCAGCTGACAAAAGAAGTGAGTGTATAAAAAGAATACAGCAGACTAAATTGTTCTGTAGTTCACTTTCTCACCTTCCCTTAATTTCCTTTGGAAATGGAAGATATTTATCCACTAAAAACCACAGTGGATTTAAAGCATCTTGCAGACTTTGAGACCTGAGGACAAATAATCTCCTTCTTCTAGAAGCCAGGCAGCAGCTGCCTGTGTGCTTGGCTGGTAACAGAGGTTCACATGTGAGCACAAGGAACACATACACACGTGCACTTGCACTTCACACAGAGCAGCAAAGATGGGGAGCAGTGCCTTTATCCAGCTCATCTGCACAACTTCCCACACCTATCTTGACCACTGTATTCTTCTGTTCCAGTCCCCTTCCAAACCATCTTACTCCTAATTACATTTTCCCCACTGGATCCAGGCTTGAGGCATTCACATCTAAATTTGGTGTTTCTGATCCTTCTACTAAGTTAATCTTGGCCTAATTCAGTAGTAGTGACGGACTTGCAAGACTAGGCTCCACAGGGTCTCCAGAACTCCCCTTCAATTTTATGTGAGTGTTGTCTGTTTCTCTATAACCCTTCTCTGGCTGCCTTTGAAATACAGCCATGCCACCATCACAAGCTGTAGCTTTTTTCAGGTTCTCACTCTTTGATTTTTTACATCCAACAATTACTGTTGTTATGTCCAGTAACTTCTCATCTTCTGTTCAAAGAAATAAACCTCATGCCAGGGATCAGTCATCTGCCAACTTAACTTGCTAAATAAAAGATCCTTGATGGATAAAAAAACTTTCTTCACAATCATGACATTTTCTTGTTCATATATATTTCCATATATAGATGGAGAGATACAAGCATAGATATATATATGGCATATTTATGGCTTCTTTCATCAAGATGTATTATTATCATAGTATTCACACTGCTTAGTCAAAACAGCCTCTTTACTTAAAAAAGAGGATTTTAGTCTACCTTAGAGCTGAAAGACTTACACAGCTTCCTGATTTAGATGTAGACAGAATTAGTGTATAAGTTTATGGCTATTTGGATTGAAAATTTGACACCAAATCTAAAATGCAAAGTAGCAGCTTTAAGTGTTTAAGTAACTCTGAGACACAATTCTCTCCTCCTACTAAGGAAAACTTCCCTAGTGAGGAAAACAACTCCTTAATCAGAACTGCCTTCTGAAGTAGAGTGCTTAAGTTATTGTTTTGTAAGAGACATTTTAAGGACAGAAATGATGGTAATTGTTAAATCCCTTTTTACATAGATGCTCAAAGATCACCTGACTTAGCTCCAGACACCTAGAGTAGACCCACTGCACATAACTAATCATTCTTAATGGTCACTAGAAAGAAACAAACACTTCTTTCATGAAGATGTGTAGCAAATTCACCTCTACTTATTTGCTGTTTATATGCTGGCTTTAGAAATCGACGTTAAATAAGACACATCTATTCTACAATAAGCAATTAGAGAATCATGGGATCATAGAACAGTTTGGACTAGAAAAGGCCTCTAAAGCCATCTAGTCCAACCCCCCTGCCATGGGCAGGGACATCCTTAATTAGATCAGGTATTATAGATCAGGTATTATTGAATTAGGTTATTAATACAAGAGTAGGAGATCTGGTTTCAATTTTCTCCTGAGATTGTGTCTTGGCATGACAATTTTCCAATGCTTATACTAAAACTGGGTACCTTTGGAAAACGTAAGGGTTCAGAGAAAGAGAATGACCATGTAACATATTTTGTTAGGCAAGCTGGTGTATTCTAATCCCCATTCCCCAGCTTGGGTTTTTGTTTTATAGAAGCAGTCATCATACCAAATGTATCATGTAGTCAAAAATAATCTTTTTTCTTCTTTCTCAAAAATTGACCTTGTCAAAAATAAACACACAAAAATGTGGAGTTTTAAGCTCTACAACAACAAAATGAGCATCCAAAACATTTTATCTCTTTTTCAAAAATGTAACATTTTCTATGTAAATCATACTGCATTTCAAAATGTGAGCCACAGTATTTTACTTAAATGAGTGCTTCATTACCTCCTTGTTATATTCTGGAGTTGATATGCAGACCTGCTCATCACATATACATTGTGTCTTATATAAGTGGGGAATTGACAGTTGCTTTTGGACTTCAACCAAAAAAAATACTCTTATACCACTCTGAAGTCACAAAGGTTTCCATACCCCAGCTTCTGTAGGGCATGGGCACATCAAAAATTCAAATCCATTTATACTTTTCTCTTATATACTGACATGTTATTTGCCCTTTTTTTTTTTTTTTTTTCCTTATTTTGAATGGGAATGCTGAAAAATGTATCTGTGTATTTCTTTTTTCACATTAAAGGGAGAAAATAAATACCACATGCATATTTCCTATCAATTTACCGTACTTAATTTTTTAATTTTTTTTTTTTTTTTTGACAGAGGTGTTGGTGATAAAATATTGACTTCTGAAATTTTATTTTGGGTCTCCATGTAAGTGGAATCCAAATAAGTGTTAATCAAATTCTGTGCAGCTCAATAAGATGCTCAGTCAGTCTAGTAGGTCTCACGTCCTGCACTGCATTACCATCTCTATTAAACGTACCATTTTGTTAAAAGATATGTATCCAAAAGAATGATTCCAATTAGGTGGTGATCATTATGAATGAGTGCCCGCTATTTTTTCCGGCAGTATGCATTTTTGTCACCTGAAGAGAGAGTTCCATCTCCTATTAATTTTTATCCCTGAGCTTATCCCTGCTACTGCATTCAGCTTTCCTCATCCATTTTAGGTCCCTCTTATTCACACCAATACCTCTAAACCAAAGTACGCATGGCTGCTAATATCACACCTTAATTGGGGATATTAGCAAGACAGCCCAGCTTTACTCTTTTAAGCACCCTGGGTGAAATTTCTGTGGGAACGGATTTGCAAATCACCACGTTCTTGCCAGAATATTCTTTCTGAAAAGTACAAGCAACCCTGAGCAGACACACTTTCACACACAACCCCACACAAACTCCTCCTCAAAGCCTTTCTTTTAAGGGACTAGTCATTTTTATTCATTTCAATAGCAAGTGTGAAATACAAGCTTGTCATCTCCCTTTTGCAGTACTGCAACCCAAAATTATAAATGGGCTGACATTTATGTGAGACCAAAATTTAGTGTCGTATTGGAAGTGGGTATTGAAAATGTTTTGATATGACAGATGAAATAGCTGCTGCAGAAACCTTTGTTAGACTTCAGCTAACTACATCTGGCTAGAGGGAAAAAGACAGGGCTTCAAGCAACTAAATTTAATGGTATTTCATTAGCTCCCTCCCCCAGTCCACCCCAAAAAATACTGTAGGATTCATGTGTTCAGATCAAGGTTTTAAAAATTGTAACCACTTGAAAAGAATGTATGAAGTCACCTCCTCAGCCTCCTGATAATTTCTGGTGACCTGTGCACAATATTCAGTGTTGACGGAACAAGACAAGACAGGACCTGTGGCAGATTGGATCCTGAGACTTCATTATCTGTATTTCAGAACAGTCATGGTACTTGGTCAAAATCTATAGCTCTTCACATTGAAATTCCATTAGAAAGATGCTGCATGTAGTGAGTTTCAGTCAGCATACGTTTGCATGAAAACTGTCTTAACCAAAATTTATATACAAAGTTCCTGTTTAGTGTCTGCTAAATTGGGACTGAAGTGCAATTTAGTTAGTCAGTAGCCCTTAGCCCAAGTTTTCTGATAGTCAGAAACAGAATGCAAATCCTCTAAAAACTTGTCCAGAGATATTTTTTCAGTTCCTTCCAGAGAATCAATGCAGCAGTTATTTTCCGCTGATGGTCATTTATTCAGGTTCTTACCTGACCTGCCTCTATACTAGGAATAAGACTAAAAGTCTCATGGGACCAGTCAGAACCAAGTAAGGAAGTAAACTAAAATAAATTATAGCAAACAGGTGAGACAGCTTTGCTTTACATTCTAGACTAGCTCAAAATTACTTTGAATATTGACTGAGAGCTCTGAACACTACTTTTTTTCTTTTTTTTTTAATCTGAACTGTTCTGCCACTACATGATCTTATAAATATATTTCAAAACTCTTCATAGGAGGAAACAGGAGGCAGTGATATACAAAAATAAAGGCTGCACTTCATTAAAGTTATCCAGTTAATTTTCCCTGGAATCAAGGCAGGCTGGACTTCTTTTGAAGATGAAGTTTGATGGAAGTCCAAATTTGTAATTATTAGGATGTCAGCAAAGCTTTCCTCCCCTTTTCTTTATAAGCCTTACTTCTTTCATATCAGTCCTTTCTAACAAAGAATTTTTGGAGACATAGAACTATGCTAATTACGAAATCAACTCAAGTCCTGCTATTAGACAAACTTAATCTGTCAATCATAGAGACAGGAGGAATAATGAAGTAAAATAAGTCAATTCTATCTAAATAGATTTCATGTCCTAGATAAGAGAACTGTGAACACAAACTTTCGGCTGTCTTTTTCTGTTGAATTTTCTTCTCAGAGGATTTGAGGTTTGGATGTTTTTTACACTGTGCTGAATTCCTGTGTCATGAACTGCAGCTTGGGAAAATGCTGCATGAATAACTGAGTCCCATCTCTAGCCAGAATATTTACTAAGTATATGCTTAATTTTTAGAACATGAGATGATTTCTCCACACTAGGAAAATGAGTTAATTGTGATGTAAAAGGAGTAACAGAAGTTTAATAGTAGTAGTATTGATAGAACATACTGGCAGTGACACTAGCAGTACTACTACTAGAACAACTACTACTTCTACTACTACTACTATTACTTGCAAAACTAGTAACACAAGAAGAGGGTTGGAATATATTTGAGAAGTCTAGCTACCTCCCCAAGAGTAGTTTTAACTATATGTTGTCCTATATGAGATTTTTTTCTTTAAAAGAAAAATGCCACAATGTCATATTTCTAACTATGTCAACTTGCTCTTTCATCAAAATATCTCAAAGTCAAATATTAATACAAACACTAATTAGGCAGATTTTTTTTATATGCTTGGTTTTTGTACTTTCCTTTTGTTACCAGACTGCAGCTATCAAAGACACATGGTACTGTAGCTGTGGCAAGGTTTTGGAATCTAACCTCACATATTTGTTACAATGAAACCTGCAATCCAGGTCAGTGCTCTAAAAAAAAATTCTCGTAAACCTAACTAACAACTGTTTGAGGTAGGATAAGTCATAAATTAGAAAGCATGGTTTCTCTAAAGAGGAAAATTTTGGATGCTCAGTATAAGATGGTCATCAATTTGATGGCAGTCTAAATGCAAGTGGAAGGAGTCATGACTTAGGTATCCCAGCATGGCTGTGCATGTTCCCCTGTGAGCCCTGGATCTGTTCATTTAGAATGTTGGTTTTTTACCAGCTATGAGAAGCTGACAAGCTCTGTTGCAAAGCAAAGGCCTGATTCTGCATCTCAGTCTTTGTGTTTAAACAAATACCTCTTTGGTGCTCTACTAAAGGATGCTAGACACAATTAAGCCAGCTTCTCGTCATCTCATGGACAAATTCATTCTTCAAACATCTCACACACTATACAAAAAGGACCAGGAGACTGAACAAGTACACAGTTATTTATCAGTGGGAGAATTTGAACATTTCAACTTTTCCCAACATACTGTGTTTCAGCCTCACACTTGCAGACACCCATCATGATTTTGTTTTTATCATTTTAAAGTTAATTGAACAATTTCCTTACACATGCCCCCACATACTCACAGAAATGTATACCAAGAAACAAGTTTGCATTTAAGTGTCACTTCCCACAGACCCAAAAATATCCCATTAGTATAAAAACATGGACCTTAAAAAGTGATTTATTTCAATAGACCTGTACATTTCAGCTTGTGTACAAATTACACATACCTGGTTAAAAAGAAGATGCACATAATGTATGGAATTAACTGTTTCAACTTTTTTTTTCCCATTCCTTGCTGCTATAATTTTTATATCTCATTTTACCTCTGTAATTAAGACAGGTCTGGTAGGTATTTAAATTAGCCTGGCTTTCATCTCTATCACACATTCATTTCAAAACTTTTATGAATATTTAATAGAGGTTTTATAATTCATGGTGATGTGATGAACAGCCTTTTGGCCGTTAAGTCAATTGACAGAAAGGAAAAAAAAAAAAGGAAAAAAAAGAACCCCTCTCTTCAGGCAGAAATAATAACGATTCTATTTCTGTTCCTAGATTGGTGATTACACAGTCACCTGTTTTCACATTAAACTTTGATGATAAATTACTCAGCAACCATGATAATATCAGAAGTTTTACTGGCCAGAACAAATTGCCAGTAATTGCTTGCATGATAAAGAGAAAGAGCTGTTTCGTAGTCCTTCTGTCCTTCCCCTTAGGGAATATCTGAAACCCTACAATCAAACCACTTCTCTCCACACATATTTCTTTTTCTCTCTCTCTTTCCTTCCCCACTCTGTTCGCTTTCTTTTCCTTCCAGTCATCATCCCCCCCCCGCCTTTTTTTTTTTTTTTTTTTAAATTTCAAATCACTTCAAAGGCAACTCTCTCAGCATTTTAAGAATATGTTAACATTCCATTAACGCTGTCATGGTTTTTGCATGCCTATCAAGAACACAGGGCGAGAAGGCCAGTTAAATTTCATATAAGTGTGAGTTCAAACATGTTCATTTATTTTTCACTTTTATTCAGTGCAGTCAATATACACTGTAAAACCGTATTTGGGTGGGGTACTGGCAGTAGATTTTCAAGCCTAACAAAAGATGCAGTTGTGAAGCATGCATTTTGTACAGAATTTTTCACAGAGAACTAGCTCTTATTATTATTACCCTCATCATCAGAGATAAATCACCACAGTAAATCACCACTGCTGTTCTTACTGATGTTATTATTATCATTACTGTAATTTTGCAATTATCATGATTATAATTTTTCTTATCAATGTCAAAACTAGGAACTTTGTCAAGACCGGAGCTCTCTTTATGACAGATCTCTTAAAAGCAAAGGGCAGTAGCATTTCCCCACTGTGAATCACAATAACAGCACTCCCTGCACTGGGAGAATTTATCTTTGTGCTCTGGGCAATAGTATGACATGGTTCTGGTTCTTTTTGGGAACCCATGGGAGTAAACTCCCACCCTGGCAGCAGGAGACCTTCACAGGTGCAATGGTGATCTTCCAGACCTATCTAAGATTTCTACAACCTGTGGGTTTCCATCAAATATCAGAAGATAGGTGGGTCCCTTGAACTTTTATGTGCCTGGAGTGCAAAGCAAACTACACAAACAACAGCATCTAATGTATGTGTATTGTTGTATGTATTTGTACTAAAGAGGATTTTTCAGAGCAAGGACAGGCTGTGGGGCAGAAACCTGTCTCTCTTAATTTGCTGAGGGGAGGTTGTGTTGTTTTTTGTTTTGTTTGTTTGGGGTTTTTTTCCCTGAAAGATTGACAATTTCTTGAAAGGGCCCAGAAACAAGGATCTTGATCACATTTACAAAAAAAAAAAAAAAAAAATTAGTGTAGAGGTGTTAGAATAGTACTGATTACTGTGTTACGACGATTCACATGTTTAAAATCACACACGTGCCATGCTGAGCCAGTTTACATAAAACCAGAGTATCTTCCCTAAGAATAAAATGAGAACTGGAGTGGTAAACATCAGTATATTGGGCAGGCTTGTGGATGAGAGAGAGAAGACAGACAGGATGATAAATAAATCAATAACAAATTCACTTTCTTGGTATCCTAAAATATAAATTTACTGAGTAAAAAAGCATAACAGGAAGATATGTTCATTACTATTATTCAAAACCTTTTTCAGTGTAAGCCTGGCTTTTGCCAGTACATCATACATGAGAACAAAGGTCTCACTGGATAGCTGGGGTTTGTACCCCTTTTCTTCATAGGTTCTGTTAAGATACACACAGCTCAAGATTCAATAGAGGTTGATCTAGACATGATTACTTTTAGCTTAAGGGGTTAAATTAATCATCAATATTTTTTATCTTAGGAATCCTTTATTCCTTTCTTTTCAAAGGAATCTTCAGAGCTTCAGCTCTAAATAAAAAGGGAGAAAGAAGGTCTTGTCATGCAAACGTGAACACATAAACATGAAGCCTTATTTCTATTGCTTTTGATGTGTGAACACAATGCCATTCTCTAGCTGGCAAGTACCCAGATGCTTTCTTCTTTATTGCTGGCTGGAGCGCCTAATAGGCATAAACTAACTGCAAACAGGACCCACATGGATTTTAGCACATTTAGATCTTGAATAATTTAAATAATTTGATTTCTGTGATGTGAGATTAATTCAAATAAGCAAATGTTTACAGGATTGTAGATGTGGAAGACTATCCATCTAAGATTTCAGATTACTTCTCCTCCAATATTCCCTATTTTTTTGATAGTATAATCTTGAGCCTGGGAAATGTCACACCTGTTCTTATCTTTAAGGACATGTGTTTTCACATGTAATATAATCTTAGAATCATATCAAAATGTGGCTGTACAGGATCACAAGATACCATCTAACTCATCTGTCTGTCTTGTGGTCGGATCAGATCTGCCTTCATCATTTTTAACAGGATGCTGTTCAAATAATTCTTAAAGCATTCAGTGATGATATCTCCATATCTTTCCCAGCAGCTGATTTCAGTGCTTCACTTCCCTTTACATTGGAAAGGCTTTTGTGATTTCTAGAGTGAATCTTCTTGCTGAGCTTTTAAGCCCAATCCTTACCTTGTACAGAGAACAAATTATCCTCTTCCTTATTCCATTTTTAACTTGAGGTCAATTCCATTGCCCCTCTCTATCGTCTGTACACAGACAAAGCACTCATTTCAACTCATTCATTTGAAAAAAAGTAAAATTGAAAACAATGGATATCGTAACATAGCAACACTAAATTGTAAGGTTGAGGGTTGAGTTTATCTGTCTTCTTTGCAATATTCTTTTCCATATGTAATGTCCATATAATAATATGGACTTTTCCCCTTTTATTTCTTTATTTTTTTTTCAATTGACTGTTCCCTTTATTATGTTTGGGAAAATCACATATTTCATTGTTTCCTATGCAATACTGATGTAGCTGACTGTGCCTACTTCAATGCACTGATTCTTCTTGGCTGACCATTTCTCCCTACCCCTGGGAAGGAGTAACCCCATGTAACAATACAATCTGGGGAATAACCATCAGAGAAAGCCCTGATGGTCATGGTGGCACCAAGGTAACCATTAGCCAGCAGCACACCTTGGAGCAAAGGGCAAGATCCACCTGAGCTGCGTTAAACAGAGCCTTGAAAGCAGAAAAGAGAGATAATCCTCCCTTCTGTCAGAAATGGTGGGGTACTCCTGGATTTCGGTACCCAGAACTGGGCTACCCAGCAAGGAAAGGATTGGAATTATTAGACAGGGTCCAGTGAAGTGCCACAGATACAAAGGGAGGACTGAAACATCGGTCATATCAAGAGAGGCTGAGACAGCTGGGACTGTTCATCCTGGAGAAGTGTCATGGGGGATCTTACCTGTAGGTATAAATATCTGATCTGAAAGGGTGAACAAGGCAGACTCTTCTCAGCAGTACACAGGGGCAGGACAAGAGGCATCATGCAATGAACACAAGTAGTGATATCTGAACTGTACTTGTACTTGTCAACTATTCATTCTTTCCTGGTATTCCTCTTCCTACAGAACTCAATGAACTAGTACTGGTGGGAAGCAAATGAACTGTTCCTGGCAAATCCACTCAGGTGGTTGTATAACACTTCCATGAATGCCAGGCTTTTACAAATTGCTAAATATTGTATGATTTCTCTTTTTCTTGGAACTGAATATAGCCTGACTAGCTTATCAGTCTCATCCTTCTTCCTCAGCTTTGTTCCTGTACCCCAGTTTTTAGAGGTTATTTTGAATCAATAGCAGTGATTACAGAGAGGTGATTTGGGGAAGTGGATTTTTTGTGACACTTTCAAATACCTTGATTTTCAAAGGATGTACAGAACATACCAAAAACCATGTTCTCTTTCTCAAGTGAAATACCTTCAGAATAGTCCTGGTTTTGAACAGCTTCTCATGCTGTACAAGGATTTGAAATTATTTTTTTCACACAGTAAACTCTTTGTTCCTATTGAAGTTAAAGGATTTTTGCAAATACATAAAGGGAAAAGATCTGACCTCAATACAGTCCATACAGCAAAAATTGAAGAATGTAATCTTTGAAATCATTAAAAAAAAAAAAAGGACGTAAATTCAATAGGACATATACTATATATTATCTCTTATTTTATAGCAAAAGAAAAAAAAAATTAAATGTGAATGGGCCTAGACTGTTCTACAAAAACAAATATCTTGCTCGGGAAGAAGTCAAGTCTGTATTGTAAGGATTACTTTCTTATTTGCTGTGTTATAAAGAAAGGCATATGGACATGTGGGTATATAAACCCACTTCTGAGCTCTTCAATGACATGTTTTATTACTCTGGGGAAAACTTTTAAGGTCTCCTTTCTATTCCTTTTCCATGGTGATATACTTTGACTCTAAGGTGTTATTATGTTTTTACTAAGGTGCTATATGGATATATAAAATAATTTTCACAAAATGTGCAGACTGTATTGCTCATGCACAGTAGCAGAATCCTCCCTGAAACACATAGTATGGTCTTTTCATCTGCCTGTCTGACTTTCTACCTTTAGATTTTTGTCACATATACATATATATCCAAACCAACCAACCAAAAGAAACATTTTATTCTTTTCTCCTTTTTTTTTTTTTGTTTTGTTTATTTCGTTTTGTTTTGAACAGAGTGGAAAAGGGAACAACTGTAATTCCTAGTTTTAGATTTATACTGAAAAGGAATAGGTTTTTCTTTTCTTGTTCCTACTCCTGTTGTGTTATTCCCCCTGAATTTACAAAGAGACTTTCTCAGTTTTAGTCATGGTGTTCAGTTCATCCCATTGGCTGCATGAACAGCCTGAGAACCTGAGGCACTGGGGTTGTTTCACCAACTCCAGCATCCTATTCTTTTGGAAATCCAACATCTAAACTGAGCTCCCAAATAAAGGGGTTACAGAGATGGTCCATAACAAATATTGCAGTAACAGCTGGTGGAACAGGGCATTCAATGAGCCAAGAAGAGAGATAGAAAGTCCCCTGGTAAAAGTGGTAGCAGGTCTCCAGAGGTTACTTTTCTCACCCTTCCTTTCCTCCTAGTATTACACAAGTGGTAGTGCCTCACTACTCAAGGGACCCTATTTATTAAACACTTTTTAACACAGCTACTGTTTTTTCATCATGCAGGGACTCTTTCATGTTCTGGATTGATTTTCCAAGGATTGATATAATGTGAGGAAGACTTTGCCCTGCAATATTTGTGTTATTTCACAGTAAGGTTAGTCATCTTGAGACAATGCATATTGGGGCTTGGGCACCATTAACAAATATGTTAACTCTATGTGACAACTGATTAATTTTACTTTAAGGTTATGAATACAAAAGAAAGCATGCTGGTATATAACGTGAATTTTAATGATGACACAGCACTAGTAAAAGATGAGAAAGATAATTTAATTTGCTTTCTCTGAAAAGTCAGTTCTCTTGAGATGAAATTTTCCCTGAGGGTGTCAATGCCCCTCACTCTTTCTTGCTTTTTCTCTTTCTTTGGAAAGTCAGCATTTATATTTAAACAGAAGAGTATCTGAGCTTTTACTTCTTGGTTTTTTTTTTTTTGTTCTTTTTCTTTTTGAAAAGTAGTGTCAAAGAGAAAAAAAAACCAACAAAAACCCCAAAGAGTCCCAGATGTTTCATTTTGAAAGTCAAGCCCATAAATATTTAGGCAATGTGCTTCTTACTATTTCAGTTCCTTGTGTCTGTGCATGTTGCACCTAAGTATTTAAGCGTGGCATGGAATCTAGAAGCATAAATACAGTAAGTTCCTGGAGTCACTTTACATTTGGACCTTGGAACATGGCAGTGGGGAACAAAGGATAGCAGAGAATGGAATCATTCCATTTTTATATTAGACATGAAATATTTCATTTGGGAAGCTATAACCAGCTCTGGCAAGTGCTGAGCTCTTTTGTTGCCAGGCAGATTGATCCTACAGTTCACTTTTTTGTAGGAAACTCTGGATACTTCAAACCCCAGGGATCAAAACCGCATTCTTTGTTTGCCAATAAATATCACAGTAAATTAATTAATTCCTAGTTAACTTTTTTAGCCACTGTTTGCATTTTGTAACAGTCTTTAAATTATAAAAATAATTTACCAACATCTTTGGAAAAACTGGCACTACTGATTGGGTTCACCATGTGTAACTCTGGTTGAGAAATGCTTTTTCATAATGATTTCTATTGTCATGTCATCAGGATAATACAATTTATCTTTGTTATCCTTGGAGACATCATATAGAGACTGTCCTGAAGTTTTCCTTGTTTTATCTCTTTGGAAAAATTGTAAAGATATTTAATTTATATTAAATCATAGTATTATAAATGTGGTGGTGAAAAAAAATTAAAGCTTGAATCATGTGAATGCAAGCTGATTCAACTAAAGTTAAATCAGAACCTAAATAAACCAAGGTTGTTAAGGATCTCAATTTCTACCGGATAGTTTCTGACAAATGAAGGGAAGCTAGCTGCACTGAAGAGATCAGGATGTTGAATGAGGCACACCTCTGGAATTTCCTCAAGCTATCTGGTCTGAAAAAGTCAAGAATCTATCTCCCTAGTATAGGGGTAAGGGTGTGAGAAGAATAATGACAATAGGTAGAGGTGGACCGAAAAAGTAAGGATGTGAGTAAGCTGGCTTATCAAGGGCTGCAAGATTAATTAGAGAATGTAAAAGACAGCACTTATAAAGGAAAATGAACTGAAGCTGGCCCAAGAGTGGAACAGGTCTATTAGGGTGATCGAAATGACAGAAAGCCTGTCAGCAGAGAGGATATGAGAAAACAAGGTTTGTTTACCCAAGAAAAATGAAGACTTAGAAGGATATGATGGTTGTCTATAAATAAATGAAGGGAGAACTCACCAAGGAGAGACATGAGCTATTTAACCTAACACTAGTGTTGGCACAAGAATAAATAGAGTGGGTTGACTAGGAACGAATTCAAGCTAAAAAGAAAATGAAGAAGATTGTAAATTGCTAGAACAGTGAGGTTTCAGAGGTGCCTTCTATTGAGGGGGGGGTGGTGGAGAACAGCCCTTTTCAATGAAGACATCAGTAAATTTATGCATAAAATTATAAATTATACTATACAGTCTCTACAGGTACAGAAGTCTTGCTTTCTTTACTTTTAGAGGAGGTTGATGCCTGTCTCTTCTCCTATGTTGCTAAAGTAGAAAGTAATGATAACTGAATAAGCAAAGACTGTATGTAAAAAAAAAAAAAAACCACTGGTCATATAAAACAGCAAAATTTACATTAATTAACCATTCAATAATGGCATCCTAAATTGAGCAATTTTATTACTTATAACTCCTTGACTTACGCCTTTTACAACCTCATTTTTTTTTGGTAGGGATTTTTCTTATATTTGATATTTAAATAGTAAAACGTTAAAAATATTTGTGAAAAACAAGCAAACAAAGCTCACTACCATCAACCTGTCTACAGTTCTAATATAGAACACATCTTGTGCATTATATATTGGCCAGTACCGTGTATTTTTTGTAATCTGTTCCATGCACATGTTTGTTGTAGATTTTGAGTCATATAAGCCCAAGGATGCAGGGTCAGATCCTGAACTCCTATCCAAGGTCTTGGTGAGACTGACAGAGTAGTATCTAAAGCGTATTTCACATTTCAGGTTACTTCACTCTGGGAATTTAATAGAGAGGTAATTTGTTTTCCTCATGTCAGTTTATGACATCAACCAATCTTATAAAAGATGTCCCTGCCCATGGTCAGGTATTTGGACTAGATGATCTTTAGGGTCCCATCCAAACCAAATAATTTTATAATTCTATTAAAAGATTGGCTTTGAGAGTTATACAGGAGAATAGGGAAAAACCTAAGTCTTGACCAAAATGCAATATGAAAATTCTATTGAAATGTTTGTAACGATATTTCAGAAATATACACTTTGAGACTTTGAAGTGGGTTTTGCAGGTGTGTATGTGTTTTGATTAATTGGTTTGGTTGAGGTCTTTTTTTTTTTTTTTTTTAAATGTTCTAAGATTTTATTAGACAGGATATTTTCTTAATTCTTTGGACAATTTCATCTAACATGTGACATACAGCTTCTTCATATGAAAGACCTATTCTTAGTTTCATGTCATCAGTGTTTTGAGGGCATAAATTAAATATTAGTGGCAGTCCAAGAAGTGCACAGCTAAGTGTACAGCAAATGTCTAACATGCTGCCAGTGAAATCCCTCACAGACACAGAAAAGGTATTCAAGTTTTATGAGCTTAGAGGAAATGGGAATAAGAAGTAAAATCTTCCTCTGACCATTCCCAGTGTTCTGGAGCTTGAACTGAACATCACATTAAATCCCACACCTTTATTTTTACATATTCAGCTCAGTTTTTGCATGCCATGGATGCTGGGTAACAAACAGGCTGGATGGCCAGGCCCAGTGAGTGCTGGTGAATGGAGTTGCACCCAGCTGGTGGACAGTCACCAGTGGTGTTCCCCAGAGCTCAGTACTGGGGCCAGTTTGTCTTTATTGAAGATCTGGAAAAGGGGATGGAGTGCACCCTCAGTCAGTTTGCAGAGCCACCAAGCTGGGTGTGAGTGTGGATCTGCTGGAGGGCAGGAAGGCTCTGCAGAGGGACCTGGAAAGGCCGGATCCATGGGCCAAGGCCAATTGTGTGAGGTTCAACCAGGCCAAGTGCTGGGTCCTGCCCTTGGGTCAGAATAACCCCAGGCAGCGTTTCAGGCTTGGGACAGTGCCTGGAAAGCTTCCCAGTAGAAAAGGACCTTGGCATGCAGAGGCTGGACATGAGAACAGATGTGCCCAGGTGGTCAACAAGACCAGTGATATCCTGGCTTGTGTCAGCCATAGTGTGACCAGCAGGACCGGGGCAGTGATGAGCCCCCTGTGCTGGGCACTGGTCAGGCCACACCTCCTGGGCCTCACATGACTAGAAAGACACAGAGGTGCTGGACCATGTCCAGGGAAGGGCAACAGAGCTGGGAAAGGGTCTGGAGCACAAGTCCGATGAGGAGCGGCTGAGGGAGCTGGGGGCCTCATCCTGGAGAAACGCAGGCTCAGGAGAGGTCTTCTCGCTCTCTACAACTCCCTGATAAGAGGTTGTAGCCAGGTGGGGACTGGTCTCTTCTGCTGAGTAACAAATGATGGGGTGAGAGGAAATGGCTTCAGTTTGGGCCAGGGATGTTTAGATTGGATATTAGTAAAAATTTCTTCACTGAAAGGGTGGTAAGGCATTGGAACAGGCTGTCTAGGGATGTGGTAGGATCACCATCCTTGAAAGTGTATAAAAGACACGTAGATGTGACACCTAGGAACATGGCTTAGTGGTAGACTTGGCAGTGCTAGCCTTGATGATCTCAGAGGTCTTTGCCAGCCTTAATGACTCTATGAAGATGACAGCAAAAGTAAAGAAGCAATGTCTGATAATGTTCAGGCTTCAGCCCATTTTAAGAATCAACTTCCTCCCTCTGCTCTGCTGTAAAGGGTTAACAGTGAAGGAGAACTCAGACCTGCCTTTCAATTGCAGAGATTAATTCTTCTTTTAATAAATATGACAGAAAAAGAAGGGGGTAGGGTGGATCAATGGAAAGGTGATATGCTGCAGAACATTTTACTCATAATTCTTCTGTACATTAACTGTTTCACAGTGTTTTAAATGTATATTTTAGGTGTATATTGTTCCAAACTCATTTCACAAATCCAACCTCTCCAGTCTCCCTCATGGTACACAGGAAACACTGAATGGCTGAATTTTTTTGGTGAGAAAAAACTCAGATTAACTACAACAGGTTTATAAACAGCTACAGAAAGCTTTAATAATGATGTGTCTTATAATCCTATACTTCTAAAGTAATAATGACAGACTTCCTCTCTTGTTTGCCATATGATGTGTTTTATGATTTTTCACTTCCATTGCTCTGCCTCCTCCCTCCTCATGCTGTTTGCCATGTGCCTATATCTTTTAATTTGGCCTTACAACACCTTTGCATGTGTCAGTCTCAGGTTCCAGGCATCTGCAGACATGAGAAGTCTGCATAGCAGGAGGTAATTATCCTTAATTTACAGACCAAGGTTAACCGAGATACATGGAGTCTTGAAGATAACAGGTCTACAGGGGTTTCTAAGACCTTCTGAGATTGTTAAAGTCAGGATTTTAAACGCTGCTGATCTTTCTCCTCAATAAGCAAGGGTTTGGACATGGAATAGGATCTTGATTTGTCCCTTAGAAGTTCTGCAAGCCAACATGGAAAAGTAACTAGTCTGCATGTTCTCAGGAGCAGTTAATTATTTCTTTTCTCTGCAGAAATAGAAGAGCTGTGTGTTTTTCAGTTATGGCGTCACTTTGCTTTGCAGTGAAACAGGTGGAAAGATATCATAGTAGCTTTTCATTCAAGGCATGGAAGAGCTCTAAACAATCAACTGACACTATGTTTAAGCTAGCAGAATGTGCCAGAATTCCCTTTTCTGGCAGCAAAGCAAACTGGCACAAACACCCACTGCCCCTACTATTTAATACTTTAGGATGCCAAAGGACTAGAGTTATAAGAAACCAGCCCTTTCCTTTTCCATTCTGGCTTTTAAACTGGAAGACTAAGACAGTGAGTTAGTTGTTTTTATCTCCTGTAGGTTTTGGATTTTTTTTTTTAATTATCATAATTGTATTTTGCAGCATGGAAACAGGAAGGAAGGTTGTTCTTGTGGCTCAAATCCCAATTAAATTCCTGTCTCTAATTCAAACTCTGCATAAATCTCAGTACAAACTAGTTTATTTTCCTTAGTTTTCATATACTATACTATAATAAAATGCTGACACAGGAATCACAGTTGTCTTACGTTCCTGAAATTGTCAGTAGAAAGAGACAAGCATTTCTGGGAGACAACTTAGACCACAGGCTTCCAAGTAAAGCAGCTAAAATGAATGCAGCCATAAAGTTCATGATTATCTCAGCTTCCTGTCTGGAAAATTGTGAAAATTCTCTTTTTATCATCATTTTTACAAGCAGAGTAGAATCTATAAAATGTATTACAGGCATTTTGGTCCTACAGCTGGTTTCCAGTTTAGACTATCATTCCTCTTGTGTGCATGAAGAAAAGCTGCCAGAGAATCTCTACATGTCTGTTGGGGTTTTAGTTTAGTCTTAGGTTTTCCTGTTAAAGGAATTTTCTCTCATATGCATGTTGCTAGGGGACAAATAGCTGTACTTAAGAAAGACAAAAAGGGGAGTGGGGCGGGCCTGGTTACTCTTTTGTCTACACCTGGGTGTGGGGACAGTTCGCTCTGAGCGTCCGGAGAGAGAAGCTGCAGAGAAAGGAGCTGCTGCTGCTTTCTTTTTGGCCGTTCTTTCTTCCTGCTGGAAGCAACGCCGGGACCCCAAAAGCCGCTTTTCCCTGCCCTGCTGGAGACCGAGCTGTGGCTGCCCTGCCCCGCTGCTGTTTCGAGCTTTCGCTACGCTGTAACCCTGCTCACCCTGCCTGCCTGGGCCTCCGTGGTTTTTCCCATCTGGATACATCTCGTCTGCCACCCGGGATTTGCGTTCGTCCCTGCCGCTCCAGCCTGCTGTTCCTGAGAGTCCGGGATCGGCTGCCCAGCGGTTTGTGAAGCCTTTGTTCCATCCCTTCCCGGGATCCCAGGGCACCGGTGCCGCGGGTTTCCCGAGCTCGCTCCGGAGCGCCCCCTGCAGCCGCGGGGGAACCATCGCACCTGCCCTGCTCACCGGGAGCCGCCAGCGCCCCTGCTGGCTGCGAGCGGAACTGCACCCGAGGGGAAAGGGCCCGACAGCCGAGAAGGCTGGCACTGGGTTTGTGATTGCTGTTACTGCCATAGTTGTTGTTGTTTTGTTTGACTGGTTATATACATATATATATATAGTAAAGAACTGTTATTCCTATTTCCCACATCTTTGCCTAAAGGCCCTTGATTTCAAAATATAATAACTTGGAGGGAAAAGGGGTTATATCTGCCACCTCAAGGGGGGCCTCTGCCTTCCTTAGCAGACACCTGTCTTTCAAAACCGAGACAGATCTTGGCGCCCAACGTGGGGCCTGAGGGCATTAAGAGATAGAGGTGAAAAAGGAATAACAGTTCCTCGATAACTTTATTTTGTGTGCTGGATATTGGAACCTTGTTAGGCAGCACTATGTGGTCTAGTTTACCCTGGTTTGGGTGGCACGTAGCCGTGGCTATATTCTTCCCCTTTGCAGCTCCTTACTTGAGTATGGGTCCTCTGACTAAGGCTACCATTGCTGTTATCCAGCTTGCGTTATGGGTCGAGAAGGTGAGGAATTCATGGGTTTTTAACTTCCTCCGGAATGTGGGCACATGGATAAACAGCTATCACACACTGAGCACATGTTTTTGGGGTTATGTTAACAATGGTACCTTCTGTGAGGAAATGACACCAGGGGAAGTTTTCTCCCAACCCCTCAACCAGTTCTTTGGGCCCACCCCATCAATTTTCGAAGGGTTTAAATTCCCTCTGAATACTAACCATCTGCTGCTGATAGGCCTACTCTATTTAGCATTCAAGGATAAGTTGAGATTGGCTTGGATATCTACCCGGACACCAGCCCCAGAGACTAGAGATCCTGCCCCAGAACCTGACATGGCCCCAGAGAGTAGAGTTCCTACCCCAGAGCCTGATCCTGCTCCAGAGCCTGACACGGCCCCAGACACTAGAGATCCTACCCCAGAGCCAGAGCCTGCCACAGCCCCAGACACTAGAGATCCCGCCCCACAGACTGATACCGCCCAACAGTCCACCTCAGAAATGGACTACCCAAACTGGGTGGGGGTACTGGAAAAAGGGATGCAGGAGATGTGCCAGGAGATGGGCCAGGTGCGCAAGGAGATGTGCCAGGAGATGGGCCAGGTGCGCCAGGAGATATGCCAATTGCTAAGGGAATACACCTCCTCAGCTAGTGAAAAACCCTCTCCCTGCCCCAAAGAGGGTGAGTCCGATGGTGCAGCAGTGGAACCCACGGATGTTACAACCGTCCAGGCTTCAGCTGAACCACAAGGACAACCACAGCCAGCAGCAGTCGCCCCTGTGCAAAGGAGGAAGTATAAGACCAAATCAGTACGACCAGTTAATGATGATGGGCAACCAGGGCCCTCACAACCAGCAGGAGAGCCAGAGCCAGAAGTCATCACTGAGTCCCTGTCGCACGACAGTCTCCGTGCTATGCGAAACGACATTGTGCGAAGGGGGCGTGAGCCTTATACCACCTGGCTGCTTCGGGTTTGGGACCTTATGGGCACAAGTGTGCAACTGGATAGTGGTGAGGCAAGGTATCTGGGATCGTTGACCCAGGACCCAGGTGTGGACCAGATATTTGTGAGGGAGCCAGGGCCTCTCTCTCTTTGGGAGCGGCTCTTAATGAGTGTGAGAGAAAGGTTCATTCACAAAGAAAGAATGCAGGAGTATCATCATAGAATGCAGTGGAAGACACTCGAGCAAGGGATCCAACAGCTAAGAGAGGTGGCAATATTAGAGGTACTCTTTGGGAAGGATGGACAGCATGATAATGACCCCGATAAGGTCAGGTGCACAGGACAGATGATGTGGAACCTGGCAAGGCTAGGGCCATCGCAATACACCACCTTCATTGCAACGATTGATGCTGACAATACCCGAGAAACAGTGGGCTCTGTTGCCAACAGGCTCAGGCATTATGACAGCATGATCAATGGCCCGCTGAAAGCTCATGTCTCTGCTGTGGTCCAGGACCTCAAAGAGGAGATGAAGGAGATGAGGAAGGAAATGAGGGAGGAGATGAGGGAGGAGATGAGGGAGGAGATGAGGAGGGTCAGTGTGGCACCAGTGCGAGTCACAGGCCCCCAAGTCAGAGCCCGTCGTCCCCCTGCTAGAGAGAGAGGGTACACCCCACGAGCTGAGCTGTGGTTTTTCCTGTGTGAGCATGGGGAAGACATGAGAAGGTGGGATGGGAAACCCACCTCTGCCCTGGCAGCGCGGGTGCGTGAACTCAAGGAGGGAGGCACTAACCGAGGGGGTTCCGCTAAGGTGAAGGTAGCCTCAGCCTCCCGTGACCGAGCTGCCAGGTATTACAGAAGGGAGGATGATATGTCGGATCCCCTTGAAGGTACCTCGAGCATGTACGCCCAGGGAAAGAACGATAACCAGGGCTAGAGGGGCCCTGCCTCTAGCCAGGAAGAGGCACGGGAGAACCGAGTTTTCTGGACGGTGTGGATCCGATGGCCTGGCACATCAGAGCCACAAAAATATGATGCATTGGTTGATACTGGGGCACAATGTACTTTAATGCCATCGGGACATGTGGGGGCAGAACCTGTATCCATCGCTGGGGTGACCGGGGGATCACAGCAGTTGACCCTTTTGGAAGCTGAGGTGAGCCTGACTGGGAAGGAGTGGCAAAAGCATCCGATTGTGACCGGCCCAGAGGCCCCGTGTATTCTGGGCATAGACTTCCTCCGGAATGGCTACTACAAAGACCCAAAAGGACTCAGGTGGGCATTTGGGATTGCTGCTGTGGAGGCAGAGGGCATTAGGCAATTGAACACCCTGCCCGGACTATCTGAGAATCCTTCTGCAGTTGGGCTCCTGAAAGTGGAAGAGCAACGAGTGCCAATTGCCACCTCGACAGTGCACCGCCGGCAGTATCGGACAAATCGAGATGCTGTGATCCCCATCCACAAGATGATCCGCGAGCTGGAGAGTCAAGGGGTGGTCAACAAGACCCACTCACCCTTCAACAGCCCCATCTGGCCTGTGCGCAAGTCTGACGGGGAATAGAGATTGACGGTGGACTATCGTGCCCTGAATGAAGTGACTCCACCGTTGAGCACTGCCGTGCCAGACATGTTGGAGCTCCAGTAAGAGCTGGAGTCCAAAGCAGCAAAGTGGTACGCCACTATTGACATTGCCAATGCATTCTTCTCCATTCCTCTGGCAGCAGAGTGCAGGCCTCAGTTTGCCTTCACCTGGAGGGGTGTGCAGTACACCTGGAACCGACTGCCCCAGGGGTGGAAGCACAGTCCCACCATCTGTCATGGACTGATCCAGACTGCACTAGAAAAGAGTGAGGCTCCAGAACATCTGCAGTACATTGATGACATCATTGTGTGGGGGAACACTGCAACCGAAGTGTTTGAGAAAGGAGAGAGAATAATTCAAATTCTCCTGCAAGCTGGTTTTGCCATCAAGAAGAGCAAGGTCAAGGGACCTGCCCGAGAGATCCAGTTCCTGGGAGTAAAGTGGCAAGATGGACGACGTCAGATTCCCACTGAGGTCATCAATAAGATCACAGCAATGTCTCCGCCGACTAACAAGAAGGAAACACAAGCTTTCCTAGGTGCTATAGGTTTCTGGAGGATGCACATTCCCGAGTACAGCCAGATCGTGAGTCCTCTCTACCTGGTTACCCGCAAGAAGAATGATTTCCACTGGGGCCCTGAACAGCAGCAAGCCTTCGCCCAGATCAAACAGGAAATTGCTCACGCCGTAGCCCTTGGCCCAGTCAGGACAGGACCAGAGGTGAAGAACGTGCTCTACTCTGCAGCCGGGAACAATGGTCTGTCCTGGAGCCTCTGGCAGAAGGTGCCTGGTGAGACTCGTGGCCGACCACTGGGATTCTGGAGCCGAAGCTACAGAGGATCTGAAGCCAACTACACTCCCACCGAGAAGGAAATCCTGGCAGCTTATGAAGGAGTCCAGGCTGCCTCAGAAGTAATCGGCACAGAGGCACAACTCCTCCTGGCACCCCGACTACCGGTGCTGGGGTGGATGTTCAAAGGAAAGGTTCCCTCCACGCATCACGCCACCGACGCTACTTGGAGCAAATGGATCGCCCTCATCACGCAGCGCGCCCGAATTGGAAACCCAAGGCGCCCTGGGATCTTGGAAATAATTACGAACTGGCCGGAAGGTGAGACTTTTGGGTTATCTTCTGAAGAAGAAGAGGAGCAGGTGACACGTGCCGAAGAAGCCCCACCATATAACGAGCTACCAGAGAGTGAAAGACAATACGCCCTCTTCACTGATGGTTCCTGCCGAATTGTAGGCGCTAGCCGGAAATGGAAAGCCGCTGTATGGAGCCCCACACGACAAGTTGCACAGGCCACTGAAGGAGAAGGTGGATCGAGCCAATTTGCTGAGCTCAAAGCTGTCCAATTAGCTCTGGACATAGCTGAAAGAGAGAAGTGGCCAAAGCTCTACCTCTACACTGATTCATGGATGGTAGCCAATGCTCTGTGGGGTTGGCTGGAAAGGTGGAATAAGGCAAACTGGCAGCGCAGAGGAAAACCAATCTGGGCTGCTGAAGAGTGGAAAGACATTGCCACTCGGGTAGAGAAGCTATCCGTGAAGGTCCGTCATGTAGATGCTCACATCCCCAAGAGCCGGGCTAATGAAGAACATCGTAACAACAAACAGGTAGATCAGGCTGCGAAAATAGAGGTGTCCCAGATAGACTTGGATTGGCAACATAAAGGAGAACTGTTCCTAGCTCGATGGGCCCATGATGCCTCAGGTCATCAGGGCAGAGATGCCACCTGTAAGTGGGCACGAGACCGAGGGGTGGATCTAACCATGGACAGTATCTCCCAGGTTATCCATGATTGTGAGACATGCGCTGCGATCAAGCAGGCCAAGCGGGTGAAGCCTCTGTGGTATGGTGGGCGATGGTCCAAATACAAGTATGGGGAGGCCTGGCAGATTGATTACATCATACTGCCTCAAACCCGCCAAGGCAAGCGCTATGTGCTCACAATGGTAGAAGCCACCACTGGGTGGCTGGAGACCTACCCTGTGCCTCATGCTACTGCCCGGAACACCATCCTGGGCCTGGAAAAGCAAGTCCTTTGGAGGCATGGCACCCCTGAGAGAATCGAGTCTGACAATGGGACTCATTTCAAGAACAGCCTTATAAACACCTGGGCTAGAGAACATGGCATAGAGTGGGTGTACCACATCCCTTACCATGCACCAGCAGCTGGGAAGGTTGAGCGGTGTAATGGACTGCTTAAAACCACCTTGAAGGCACTGGGTGGGGGGACTTTCAAAAACTGGGAGATGCATTTAGCAAGAGCCACCTGGTTAGTTAACACTCGAGGTTCCACCAGCCGAGCAGGCCCTGCCCAATCCGAACCCCTACAAACAACAGACGGGATAAGGTTCCAGTGGTGCACATGAGAGGTATGCTTGGAAAAACTGTTTGGGTAAAGTCTGCCTTGAGCAAAGACAAACCCATCCGTGGGGTTGTTTTTGCTCAGGGACCAGGTTGCACCTGGTGGGTGATGCAAAAGGATGGAGAGACCCGATGCTTACCTCAAGAGGACCTTGTTTTAGGGTGAACTACCCATGGCTCTGTACTTGTATCAGTATCAGCATGTATATTTGTATATAATTTGGGTAATGCATAGATTTATATGGTTAAAAAAAAGTTAAGTTTCATGTAACATGTTAGTATGGGAAAAAATTCGGGGTGGATAATGTTGGGGTTTTAGTTTAGTCTTAGGTTTTCCTGTTAAAGGAATTTTCTCCCATATGCATGTTGCTAGGGGACAAATAGCTGTACTTAAGAAAGACAAAAAGGGGAGTGGGGCGGGCCTGGCTACTCTTTTGTCTACACCTGGGTGTGGGGACAGTTCGCTCTGAGCGTCCGGAGAGAGAAGCTGCAGAGAAAGGAGCTGCTGCTGCTTTCTTTTTGGCCGTTCTTTCTTCCTGCTGGAAGCAACGCCGGGACCCCAAAAGCCGCTTTTCCCTGCCCTGCTGGAGACCGAGCTGTGGCTGTCCTGCCCCGCTGCTGTTTCGAGCTTTCGCTACGCTGTAACCCTGCTCACCCTGCCTGCCTGGGCCTCCGTGGTTTTTCCCATCTGGATACATCTCGTCTGCCACCCGGGATTTGCGTTCGTCCCTGCCATTCCAGCCTGCTGTTCCTGAGAGCCCGGGATCAGCTGCCCAGGGGTTTGTGAAGCCTTTGTTCCATCCCTTCCCGGGATCCCAGGGCACCAGTGCCGCGGGTTTCCCGAGCTCGCCCCGGAGCGCCCCCTGCAGCCGCGGGGGAACCATCGCACCTGCCCTGCTCACCGGGAGCCACCAGCGCCCCTGCCGGCTGCGAGCGGAACTGCACCCGAGGGGAAAGGGCCCGACAGCCGAGAAGGCTGGCACTGGGTTTGTGATTGCTGTTACTGCCAGAGTTGTTGTTGTTTTGTTTGACTGGTTATATACATATATATATATAGTAAAGAACTGTTATTCCTATTTCCCACATCTTCGCCTAAAGGCTCTTGATTTCAAAATATAATAACTTGGAGGGAAAAGGGGTTATATCTGCCACTTCAAGGGGGGGCTTCTGCCTTCCTTAGCAGACACCTGTCTTTCAAAACCGAGACAATGTCAAAGACTAAAAGGTTTCAAACCACCAGAATCCTGATCATAGCTTTGTCTTTCAGTTTATGAAATTGATAGAAGCCATCTAAATCAGAAAAAAATTGTTGCAGGTTCTTAAATACGATTTCTCTTCTTTATATCACTTAACAGTCCTTACCTATCTTTTTGTATGCACTCTATATGTAAATAGATTCTGTTTACTACTGTAACTGATATCTATATATACTTTAACCATGTGTGAATAGTCCAGCACAAAAAGATCTCCATGAAGACTTTTTAGAGCCACTGGAGTAGAAAGAATATGTACCTTTTGTTGTTGCTTTGGTTCTTCCTCATAATACAGAACTTGCTCAGAAAAAAAGTATGAAGAAATGTTGAATGTGTGGATTGCAGGCAGCCTGTTCCTGACTGAGGTGAAGAGAAGCTGCATCATCATTTCAACCTCCATCCTTACCACCCGCAGAGTAAAAAATGAAATGTTGTCACGCATGACAAGGATAAATTCACGCTTACCTTTGTCCATGAAAGGAAGGCAAGAAAAGTAAGGCTGGGAGGGAGGGATGGGGGAAAGAAATAAAGAGAAGTAACCTTCAAGTAAATTTCAATTCCAGATATTACCTGCATCCATAAAAGAAATGGCACCTCCCAGCAAGACGCAAGAGAGTAACAGTGAGCAGCTAAACTTCTTGGCCCCCAAAAGAAATGGAGGTAAACAGACCTC